>NC_091195.1:0-245039 GCF_040958095.1 Procambarus clarkii | reverse complement strand
TGAGGAACCTGAAGCGGCCACTGTGTAGTGAACTACCAGGTTGTTGTGTTGAGGAACCTGAAGCTGGTCACTGTGTAGTGAAACTACCAGGTTGTTGTGTTGTGTTGAGGAACCTGAAGCTGGCCACTGTGTAGTGAACTACCAGGTTGTTGTGTTGAGGAACCTGAAGCTGGTCACTGTGTAGTGAACTACCAGGTTGTTGTGTTGAGGAACCTGAAGCTGGCCACTGTGTAGTGAACTACCAGGTTGTTGTGTTGAGGAACCTGAAGCTGGCCACTGTGTAGTGAACTACCAGGTTGTTGTGTTGAGGAACCTGAAGCTGGCCACTGTGTAGTGAACTACCAGGTTGTTGTGTTAAGTGTAACTTTCCCTGCTGTATGGTGGACTGGCAGGTGTGTGGACAGTGTTGTAGTGAAGTTATCAGTGAAGAAAGTGTTAAGTGTAACTTTCCCTGCTATATGGTGGACTGGCAGGTGTGTGGACAGTGTTGTAGTGAAGTTATCAGTGAAGATAGTGTTAAGTGTAACTTTCCCTGCTATATGGTGGACTGGCAGGTGTGTGGACAGTGTTGTAGTGAAGTTATCAGTGAAGAAAGTGTTAAGTGTAACTTTCCCTGCTATATGGTGGACTGGCAGGTGTGTGGACAGTGTTGTAGTGAAGTTATCAGTGAAGAAAGTGTTAAGTGTAACTTTCCCTGCTATATGGTGGACTGGCAGGTGTGTGCAGCAGTGAAGTTGTGGGGGAAAATAGAGTTTGATGTGTTAAGTGCCTCAAACAATTATATCTATCGTCATTGTGTAAGTTAATGGCAGTAATTAGGTCGTAATTTTTTGTAATATAATAGATAGGAAACCCGGCGGTGCCCGGGGCTGCTCTTCCCCCTCTCTCTCCCTCTCTCTTTCTCTCTCTCTCTCTCTCTCTCTCTCTCTCTCTCTCTCTCTCTCTCTCTCTCTCTCTCTCTCTCTACTCTCCTCTCTCTCTCTCTCTCTCTCTCTCTCTCTCTCTCTCTCTCTTCTCTCTCTCTCTCTCTCTCTCTCTCTCTCTCTCTCTCACTCTCTCTCTCTCTCTCACTCTCTCTCTCTCACTCTCTCTCTCTCTCTCTCTCTCTCTCTCTCTCTCTCTCTCTCTCTCTCTCTTCTCTCTCTCTCTCTCTCTCTCTCTCTCTCGTTCTTTCTTCCCTTCTTTCTTTCGGATAGATAGATAGGGGCAGAAAGAGAATAGGGGAGATGGGGTGACTTTGGAAGAGAAGGAAGGAGAGAGGGGAAGAAAGATGGAGATTGAGGAGAATGGGAGTGGGGACGATGTTGAGTGGAAGTGGGTAAAATGTGGAGAGGGAGATAAAGGAAGAGAGAGGGATAGGAGGTTGGGAGAGAGACATGAGAGAGGGAAGAGGGGAAAAGAGAGAATGGAGCAGATGAGGTAGGGAGGGGAGACCCAGGCACAGCCGGGTGCCCCATCTAGTATTTATATCTATAAGAGAAAATATCTTTGTGTCTAGCCAAGGCTGGAGGCCTGACGCTTGTGGCTAATCTCACTCAACATTGCAGGGGAAATAGTCTGGGGTACGGGACAGCAATAGGCTGGTCGGAGTCAGTCCAGTTAGTCTTACTGAGATCAGGGCCGTCTTAACAGCATTATGGGCCCCTGGGACAACCAGAGTGCTGGGGCTCCTACGACAACCACACACACAGGAATATTAAGTAAATGGTCGATAATATTAAACATATATTTAGTGCATCAGAAGCAATGGTTTTCAATTCACTGAAGAAAGAAAACATATTTCCAATCTGTGAATAAGCCTCTGCACGTTTTGTCAGTTCAAAGATTAGTGTCCAGAATAGGAGGAAAGTTTCCACCTTGAATTTGTGGGTTTTCATTAGAAGTTCTTCTTCTGTTGATCCGTCATATCTACTAAGACGCACACCTCGTTTTCCTTCCCGTTTTTTCCCATCACTGTAATCTGTATCTGGACACATACTCCTGACTTGAGTTTATATTCACTAAGTTTGTCTCTAGTTTCCTGAAAATAGATTTTATAGACTCAAGAAGATTCGTGGCAACAAGGATGTTCACATCCTTGTTCACGGACCAGACAGCTGAGTGGACAACGCTCGGGATTCGTAGTCCTAAGGTTCCGGGTTTGATGCCCGGCGGAGGCGGAAACAAGTGAGTTTCTTTCACTATGATGCACCTGTTCACCAAGCAGTAAATAGGTACCTGGGAGTTAGCTCCTACGGGCTGCTTCCTGGGGATGTGTAACAAAAAGGAGGCCCAGTCGAGGACCGGGCCGCGGTGGCGCTAACACCCGAAATCATAAAAGATAACCTCTTAATAAGATAACATCCTTTGATTGTAGGACCTTGTTTGTTTTGTTCATTCTTTATAGCATGTCATTCCAAAGAATTATTAGAAAGATTATTTCCAGGTTTTCCATTTTTTTGCTCAATCCTTCTGCCTCTCGCCTTGTATTCACTTGCTGTTCATTGTCAGCTGATAGAGAATCCAGCGCCTGTTTTATATTCTCTAAACCTCCCATACAGAGCATGAACAGCATCACTATGTGCTGACCATCGTCTGTCACACAGACGCTTCACCACAAAATCCCTGTGGTTGAGATTTTGATTTTTAGATTTAGGCTTTAGATTTTGACATCATCTAAAGATGCATGACATCATCTAAAGATGATGTCAAAACAATCCAGGATGAGTAGAACCAGCAAAAATTGAAAACAGATGCTGAACAAAGTCAAAGAATTTGACAGTCAGTAGACATCTGCTGCTTCTACTCCCACCAAGTTCGGGCTGTGTCCAGCACAGAGGACATAGATGACAAACTCATTGAGTTGATGAATCCGTGTTGGCAATCCAATATATCGTCCAGACATATTTGAGACATTATCGTATGACTGACTACCGTAGTTTGATAATGGAATTTTGTTCTCGTTAAGAAAATCCACGACAGTGTCTGTTAGATCCTTTGCTCCGTGAGAAAAGATGGAGATGAACAATCAAGAAACGTTCCACAGACTCGCAGCCTTTAATGTATCAGACAGTAAATGTCAGTTGATCTGTGTGCGAGATGTCTGGAGTGGAATGTTCACTTAACGAATAATGCTTTGACTCATTTACTTATTCAAGAATAGTGCAAAAAACCAGTTGTCCAATTAATTCAATAAATTCCTCACAAATATATGCAGATAAATATGACGGATTCCGTTTTCCAAGATTTCCATATATATATTGAGATGATCTTCCAGGAAAGGATCAAACTCACTCAGCAGCTCTAATATTCCTAAATAGTTGCCATTTTTTGCTGACACAATAATCTGATTTTCTCCACAAAATGCCAAATCTCTTGAGGCAAGAAAGCGAATTACAGAAACCACACGTGTCAACACTTTATGGCAATATTCCTGCTCTGAGCCATGTTGCTCAAGCAATAAAGAATCTTCACTTCCAGTTTCTTTATGCCTTATCATATATGCTGTCATGCACTTTCGATGTTCTTCTCCATTTTTATGTTCTGCAATAACATTGCTGGACTTCCAGTCACTGAACCCCATTGTAGCAAAGTGAGATTCTTTCTTGGACAATAGGCGACATACAAAGCCGTACAAACGACCTTGGGATGGTGAATAGAGTAGCCATTCACGTTTTACATACTCGCTATTCCGCAGTTCACGTTTGAACACATTGTTTGATAAATATCTTTCCCTCATATTCTCTGCTCCAGCTGTTTTTATACATTCTGCTTGAGTTTGTAAGGTTGCTATTATGATTCTAACATGATGAGGGCCACTACGAATCCAGTAATCTATTGTGTTAGTATCATTAATGTTCCACAGTTCCAGATCTGTCTCTTGGATTACAAACTCCTTTACTGTTACAGCTTTGGGTATTTCCTCTTGTAAATGTCACCAGCAGCAGCAACAAGCAATGATGGCATGTCTGCTGAAACTGGATGATGGTTGCAGGAATGGATGTAGATGTGGATGTTATATCTGAAGGAAGAGTACTAGTGGCTGACACTGCAGGAGTGGATGCTGATGTGGATGTTATATCTGAAAGAAGAGTACTAGTGGCTGACACTGCAGGAGTGGATGCTGATGTGGATGCTATATCTGAAGGAAGAGTACTAGTGGCTGACACTGCAGGAGTGGATGCTCATGTGGATGTTATATCTGAAGGAAGAGTACTAGTGGCTGACACTGCAGGAGTGGATGCTGATGTGGATGCTATATCTGAAGGAATGGTTTGAGTGGCTGTCATTGCACCTGTGTTGAGCCACGATGATAGTTTTGGAAGTTTTCCAATGTTCTCCTTCTCCTCTGCAGCTCTCTTTCTCTTCCTCTTCTGTGCTCCACTCAAAACATTACGTTTCACTTCAGCTGAAAGGTTTATTCATCTGGAAATATATCTTAAATATATAATATTTAGTCCCACACCAGGATGTTGGGTTAACTTATATAAGTGTGCTTGCAACAAGACCTAAATATTTAAACAGTCTGCTTCCATAATGAACATGTCCTATGCTCGTGGGGCCCCTATGCTCGTGGGGGCCCCTATGCTCTTGGGGACCCTATGCTCGTGCGGCCCCTATGCTCGTGGGGCACCTATGCTCGTGGGGCCCCTATGCTCGTGGGGCCCCTATGCTCGTGGAGGCCCTATGCTCGTGGGGCCCCTATGCTCGTGGAGGCCCTATGCTCGTGGAGGCCCTATGCTCGTGGGGCCCCTATACTCGTGGGGCCCTTATGCTCGTGGGGCCCCTATGCTCGTGGAGGCCCTATGCTCGTGGGGCACCTATGCTCGTGGGGCCCCATGCTCATGGGCCCTAATGCTCGTGTGGCCCTTATGCTCGTGGGGCCCTGTGCTCGTAGGGGCCCCCATGATCGTGGGGACCCTATGCTCGTAGTCCCCTATGCTCGTGGGGACCCTATGCTCGTAGTCCAATATGCTCGTGGGGTCCCTATGCTCGTGGGCATCCTATGCTCGTGGGGCCCATATGCTCGTGGGGACCCTATGCTCATGGAGACCCTATGCTCGTGGGGCCTCTATGCTCGTGGGGCCCGTATGCTCGTGGGGCCCCTATGCTCGTGGGGCCCCTATGCTCGAGGGGCCCCTATGCTCGTGGAGGCCCCTATGCTCGTGGGGCCCATATGCTTGTGGGCCCCCTATGCTCTTGGGGCCCCTGTGCTCGTGGGGTCCCTATGCTCGTGGGGGCCCCTATGCTCATGGGGGCCCCTATGCTCGTGGGGACCCTATGCTCGTGGGGCCCCTATGCTCGTAAGGCCCTATGCTCGTAGGGCCCCTATGCTCGTGGGGACCCTAGGCTCGTGGGGGCTCCTATGCTCGTGAGGCCCCTATGCTCGTGGGGCCCCTATGCTCGTGGGGCCCCTATGTTCGTGGGGACCCTATGCTCGTGGGGTCCCTATGCTCGTGGGGCCCCTATGTTCGTGGGGACCCTATGCTCGTGGGGTCCCTATGCTCGTGGGGCCCCTATGTTCGTGGGGACCCTATGCTCGTCGGGCCCCTATGCTCGTGGAGCCCCAATGCTCGTGGGGCCCCTATGCTTGTGGTGCCCCTATGCTCGTGGGGACCCTATGCTTGTGGGGCCCCTATGCTCGTCGGGCCCCTATGCTTTTGGGGTCCTATGCTCGTGGGGCTCCTATGCTCGTGGGGCCCCTATGCTCGTGAGGAACCTATGCTCGTGGGGCACGTATGCTCGTGGGGACCCTATGCTCATGGGGCCCCTATGCTCGTGGGGTCCTATGCTCTTGAGGCCCCTATGCTCGTGGGGACCCTATGCTCGTGGTACCCCTATGCTCGTGAGGACCCTATGCTCGTGGGGCAGGTATGCTCGTCGTGGCCCAATGCTCGTGGGACCCCTATGGTCATAGGGCCCCTATCCTCGAGGGGCCCTTATGCTCGTGGGGGCCCCTATGCTCGTAGGGTACCTATGCTCGTGGGGGCCCTTATGCTCGTGGAGACCCTATGCTCGTGGGGACCCTATGCTCGTGGTACCCCTATGCTCGTGGGGACCATATGGTCGTGGGCCCCTATGCTCGTGGGGTCCCTATGCTCGTTGGGCCCCTATGCTTGTGCTGCCCCTATGCTCGTAGGGCCCCTATGCTCGAGGGGCCCATGTGTTCGTGGGGCCCCTATGCTCGTGGAGCCCCTATGCTCGTGGAGCCCCTATGCTCGTGGAGCCTCTATGCTCGTGGGGCCCTATGCTCGTGGGGACCCTATGCTCGTGGGGCCCCTGTGCTCGTAGGGACCCTATGCTCGTGGGGCCCTTATGCTCGTGGGGCCCGTATGCTCGTGGGGCCACTATGTTCGTGGGGCCCCTATGCTCGGGAGCCCCTATGCTCGTGAGGCACCTATGCTCGTGGGGCCCCTATGCTCGTGGGGACCTATGCTTGTGCTGCCCCTATGCTCGTGGGGGACCTATGCTCGTAGGGCCCCTATGCTCGTGAGGCCCGTATGCTCGTGGGGACCCTATGCTCATGGGGCCACTATGCTCGTGGGGGACCTATGCTTGTGCTGCCCCTATGCTGGGGCCCCTATGCTCGAAGGGCCCCTGTGCTCATGGGCCGTATGCTCGTGGGGACCCTATGCTCGTGGGGACCCTATGCTCGTGGGGCTCCTATGCTCGTGGGGACCCTGTGCTCGTAGGGGCCCCTATGCTCGTGGGGCCCCTATGCTCGAAGGGCACCTATGCTCGTGGGGCCCCTATGCTCGTAGGGCACCTATGCTCGTGGGGCCCCTATGCTCGTTGGGCCCCTATGCTTGTGCTGCCCCTATGCTCGTGGGGCCCCTATGCTCGAGGGGCCCCTGTGCTCATGGGGCCCCTATGCTCGTGGGGACCCATGCTCGTGGGGCACCTATGCTCGTGGGGCACCTATGCTCGTGGGGACCCTATGCTCGTGGGGCACCTATGCTCGTGGGGCACCTATGCTCGTGGGGCCCCTATGCTCGGGGGGGCCCCTGTGCTCATGGGGCCCCTGTGCTCGTAGGGACCCTATGCTCGTGGGGCCCTTATGCTCGTGGGGCCCTATGCTCGTGGGGCCACTATGTTCGTGGGGCCCCTATGCTCGTGGGCCCCTATGCTCGTGAGGCACCTATGCTCGTGGGGCCCCTATGCTCGTGGGGCCCCTATGCTCGTGGGGCACTATGCTCGTGGGGACCTATGCTCGTAGGGCCCCTATGCTCGTGGGCCCTATGCTCGTGGGCCCGTATGCTCGTGAGGCCCGTATGCTCTTGGGGACCCTATGCTCGTGGGACGACTATGCTCGTGGGGGACCTATGCTTGTAGGGCCCCTATGCTCGTAGGGCACCTATGCTCGTGGGGCCCCTATGCTCGTAGGGCACCTATGCTCGTGGGGCCCCTATGCTCGTTGAGCCCTATGCTTGTGGCCCCATGCTCGTAGGGCCCCTATGCTCGAAGGGCACCTGTGCTCATGGGGCCCCTATGCTCGTGGGGATCCTATGCTCGTGGGGCACCTATGCTCGTGGGGCCCCTATGCTCGTGGGGACCCTGCTCGTAGGGGCCCCTATGCTCGTGGGGCCCCTATGCTCGTAGGGCACCTATGCTCGTGGGGCCCCTATGCTCGTAGGGCACCTATGCTCGTGGGGCCCCTATGCTCGTGGGCCCTATGCTGTGCTGCCCCTATGCTCGTGGGGCCCCTATGCTCGAGGGGCCCTGTGCTCATGGGGCCCCTATGCTCGTGGGGACCCTATGCTCGTGGGGCACCTATGCTCGTGGGGCACCTATGCTCGTGGGGACCCTATGCTCGTGGGGCACCTATGCTCGTGGGGCCCCTATGCTCGTGGGGCCCCTATGCTCGGGGGCCCGTGCTCATGGGGCCCCTATGCTCGTGGGGACCCTATGCTCGTGGGGCACCTATGCTCGTGGGGCCCCTATGCTCGTGGGGCCCCTATGCTCGAGGGGCCCTGTGCTCATGGGGCCCCTATGCTCGTGGGGCCCTATGCTCGTGGGGCACCTATGCTCGTGGGGCACCTATGCTCGTGGGGCCCCTATGCTCGTGGGGCACCTATGCTCGTGGTGCACCTATGCTCGTGGGGCCCCTATGCTCGTGGGGCCCTGTGCTCGTGGGGCCCTATGCTCGTGGGGCACTATGCTCGTGGGGCACCTATGCTCGTGGGGCACCTATGCTCGTGGGGCACCTATGCTCGTGGGGCACCTATGCTCGTGGGGCCCCTACCCAACCATATGTAATGTAATGAAGATAGGTGTAGGGAGCAGGAAGCCAGATGCAAGGTATCATCTGGGAGAGGAAATTCTTCAGGAGTCAGTGAAGGAAAAAGACTTGGGGGTTGATATCACGCCAGACCTGTCTCCTGCAGCACATATCAAGCGGATAACATCAGCGGCATATGCCAGGCTGGCCCACATACGAACGGCATTCAGAAACTTGTATAAAAAATCATTCAGAACTTTGTATACCACATATGTAAGGCCAATCCTGGAGTATGAAGCCCCAGCATGGAGTCCATATCTAGTCTAAGATAAGACTAAGTGGAAAAGGTTCAAAAATTTGCTACCAGACTAGTACCTGAGCTGAGAGGTATGAGCTACGAGGAGAGACTACAGGAATTAATCCACACTTCGCTGGAAGACAGAAGAGTTAGGTGTGTCGGAAAATCCGACACCATTTAATATATCATACAGACAGATAATAGCTGTGTTGTATAAATAAGTTAACCCATAGAAAACGTAACTTGTAGTGGAATTACCGTCTATAGAAAACGGGATATCATTACCACATACTATTATAATTCACCACCTACTATGGTGGGAATTATTCTTAAATACATTAGTCTTTGGACTTTACCATCATAAAAACATCTCATATAAATTAACTTAATTATCAATATTAAAGTAGAGTAAATGTGACCCTTCTATCACTTTCTGTCATCTGGACAATGTAAGCCAGGCATCAGGGAGTGGTGAGGAGCAGCCATTGTTTATACTAGACCAGAGGCTCACGGGAGCAAATACGGCTCCTGTTAATTTTACTTGGACGAAGTGTTATGGAAACCAAAGGTGTACCATTATCAACACGCTGTCAACAAATCAAGTTAAGTTCTTCCAAAACCCATTTATCTTTCATTTATGGCCATTAATGTCAGTATATAAGGTGATCCGGTTAGAGCACGAGGCAGCCTCAAACTAAAGGTAATTAGCCCAGGTCTTCATTGTTCCATGTACAGTGTTTCTCTGATATACCTGTCATATATAGGATTCTGGCTTCACAGTTAGCGCCCTTTTGACAGGTCAAGACGAGGAAGCATGCTTTGTGCATCAGTTACCAGGGTGATGGAAGCTACCTCAAAGAGGGAAAATGTGGTGTCTACACCCTAGTTATACCTGGTGGACTAAAGCCTGCTGTACTATAAGATAAGGAACCTCTTCATGTTTAATAATGTGTACTTAATACTGTAGTTTGATTGGCTGCATATATATTCAATTAATATAAACCCCCCTAATGTGTAGAGGATCGATTTGTGAGATTATGAGATTATTGCAGAAATACAGTCCACTTATCATTATACAAATTGCTATCGAAGTATATAAATTAACGTAAATATATATTCATATAAATTAAATAAATATAAATCTCACAGGTCGGTTCCCACATTATTTGGACCTTCAGAACCGGAATATTTGGTCCTTTGAACCCACATTTGGTCATCTTAGTACCGGATGAACCAGTTAAACAGTGGATTCATTAAATAAACTAGTGCAGTGTGATTTATACAAAGGCCAGCAGTCAAGACGGCGGCGTTGACTCGTGCGAGTTCACGAGCCCCGCTCAGTTCAGATCAGCCTTAGTCAGCGGTTTCATGCACACCCACAGATATTTGGTGGCGTGTTATTCTGTGAAATGACAGCGCTAATATTGAAGCCAGCCAAAGTAGTGGCTGTGGTGTCGCTTGATTGTTCACGGATTTCGTGGTGTTAAATTTCGCGAGAGATTATCCACGAATTTTGTGGACTTTATTTCGCGAGGTCACTAATAATATTTAATACTTCTAGATAATATTAGAAGTTTCATAGAGGCTAATTAAGAGGCTATTATCAATAATTGTGTATATTATTTCTCCAAATAGAGAATCATTTAATATATATTGCACTAGTGATCACAGTATAATATTTACTAATTGCCAACCACAACAGGGTAGGATATTAACATTGACTAGTTGAACTATTATTGCTCATCCTAGTCCCATTATTACCATAGTCAGTTGTACTATATTCAACAACCTAACACCATTAATGAATGGTCCAGACCCTATTTTGGGTGTAATTTTTATCAACTCGAGTTGAGTTGTATATAATAATTTACTTATGATCATTACACCTTTGAGTGATTAATTAGTGTCAATTCCATCCTAGGGTGATATAGAAGAGCTAACCTAAAGGTACTTCCAGTGACACTGGTTTATCACTCAAATCATTAGTGTGTATGATTGTATATATATAATGTGTATTAATTTTAAGTGCTAACCTCTAGTAGAGGTAGGATTATTGCCTAGTGAGTGCATTTTACCCTAGGCTACCATTAGAGCTTGTTCAGTATTATGAGCAGCCCAAGTACAAGCCCCACAAGGCTTCACCAACTAGCCAGGATGGATAATGCAGGGAGAATGAAAAGAACCCTTGCAGGTCTTAAAGGCCACTTAACAAGACAGATCAAGAAATGTGAAGATTTGTCACAACAATCTCAAGTTGATTATGCTGACCTGGAAAGCTATTATCAAGCAGCTGCAGGTAAATTTGAGCAAATCAAATGTCAAATAGCAACATATGTGGCTGAACTTGCCAACACCAATTTATCAGAAACAGAAATAGACGACATTATGGTTGATCTTGCGAATTATGAAGATCACACTCAGGCCACGTTACAGCCTTATGTCAAATTAATTGCCCAGAACAAGGCAACAACAACAACAACAACAGTTGCATCTAATACGAGTCAAGCAGAAGCTCGACTCCCTCCAATCAATTTACCCACTTTCTCAGGAAAAGATGAGGAAGATTGGGACGAATTTTGGAACAAATTCGTTGACCTTGTAGACTCAAAACAATCTTTACCAAAGAGTAGTAAATTCTCTTATTTGCAAGGCCAATTATCAGGTGAGGCTAAAACAGTAGTATCCCATCTGAGATTAACTAATGACGGCTATGATCTGGCAGTAAAACTCCTCAAGGATAATTATGCTGATCCAGAAGTAAGAACATCACATTTAGTTCATGAGCTGTTGCATTTACCCCACCGGAGGCTTCAGCTGATTCACTCCAAGTCTTCAAGCTGGAGGTAGAATCATTGATCAATGCCCTCAGCCTGACAGCAGATACAAACGGGGCTGAGTGGGTCTTGAAAATAATTGTCCAGGAGAAAATACCTAGGGACATATTGAGACAAATGAGTGCTCATTACAATAAAAGCATCTTATCCATGAATGAAATATCTGAAGGTTTAAAGTCAGTAGTTCATCAATTACGAACACATGACATTAAAACCACCAAGTAAACCCTCAGAAACCAATAATAGTAAACCACAGAGTACCAAAGGTACTCCAAATCAATCTAGACAATATAATTCAACACCAAAGTGGAACAGTAGCAGTGTGGGCGTATATGCAGTGGGACCCTCCAAGCCTATAGTTACTGTGTCACCAAGAACGTGACACCAAAGGGTACTGGAAGCTATGGAACATGTTTGTTCTGCAATGAGAAACATTCAATGTACCACTGCCCTAATTTTCCTGATAGTGACGCCCGTGTTGAGCGACTCAAAGATTTGCAACATTGCACGAGGTGCCTCAGGAAACATAACATCAAGGACTCTGATACCCAATTACACACCTGTAATAGGTGTAACAAAGGTCAGCACCATGCAGCATTGTGCAGAGACACCAAAACAACGTCTCCAAACCCCAAGGTGGAAGATAGCATTCCACCACAGTACAGTACTGCAAGGTGCAACATACAAAGAGTGTCCATTCGGCAAAGTCTAAAGGTAATACGACTTTGCCTACTGCCCAAATTACCATCCTGAATAAGAGGGCCAAGGTCCATACCGTGGGTTGTTTGACCAAGGGTCCAAGAGAACATATGTCACTAAAAAGTTGGCAGATGAACTACAATTAAGGCCTGTAGCCCAGATGTCATTCAATATCTCAGGGTTTGTAACAGATGCAGGACCTCAAGTCTACCAGGTGGTACAACCATCAGTACGTTTAGGCAGGTACGTCTGTAGAGTACAAGCCATTGTGGTGGACAAAATACCAGTAGACCTACAAGTTCAAGGTCTGAGAGCAACAGCCAAATTCCTGAGAAATAGAGGAATAAAATTGGCAGATAATATTAAGTCTGATCACCTCACCGACTTCGGTCTCCTTGTTGGGACAGACTATTGCCATCGATTCATCGGTAGCCCTACTAAATATCAGGGCATAATCATGTTAAACTCTGCAGGAGGTAAATTACTCTCAGGCCCAGTATCAAGCCTGAGGAGACCCATGCCTGCAGATAAACAATACCAGTAGAAATCTAAATTTGTCAGCTGATTATATTTCTCCAGTAGCATTATACTAAGGAGATTACAGCTGACTATACCAACAGAGGTTGATGTTAGTATCATCATATAAAGCTGAAGATGGGTTCATGAGGCCTCAGTGGCAAATCAGTGAACAGTAGCCTAAACAGCTACAAGTCACTGCGACCAATGTCACTGAACCCACTGCAGTCTCAGAACCATACTTTACTTTAATGATGAGCTATTCAATCTTCTGAATCAATTAACTAAATTAAACCCAATAAATCTGATGACTGATTTGATACATTTATTATTTAATCAAGATGTATTCAATGGGCCTCAGTGTTTATATATCAGTGACCAGTTACCTGAACAAACTTCAAGTTATATCTAATGTCACTGATCTCACTGCAGTCCCTGAATCATACTTGACTGTAGTACTTGATCACATTCAGTCTTCTGGGTTAAATAATATGTAATTAGGCTTGAATATTAGCCTTTCAAGAGTTGACAGGGAAATGAAATCGCATTAGACTTCTAACTGCATCTCTAGTAAGGGACATCTGTCCTGTACGAACAGACGCACAAATGTGTGATTACTAACTACTAACATCAAATTAATCTAATAATTCGAAGGAGGAGTATCGGTGTTCGTCTGTTCTAAATAGGACTTCGACCCGTGAGCAGCCCCTGGGGAATTATGTCGGAAAATCCGACACCATTTAATATATCATACAGACAGATAATAGCTGTGTTGTATAAATAAGTTAACCCATAGAAAACGTAACTTGTAGTGGAATTACCGTCTATAGAAAACGGGATATCATTACCACATACTATTATAATTCACCACCTATTATGGTGGGAATTATTCTTAAATACATTAGTCTTTGGACTTTACCATCATAAAAACATCTCATATAAATTAACTTAATTATCAATATTAAAGTAGAGTAAATGTGACCCTTCTATCACTTTCTGTCATCTGGACAATGTAAGCCAGGCGTCAGGGAGTGGTGAGGGAGCAGCCATTGTTTATACTAGACCAGAGGCTCACGGGAGCAAATTCAGCTCCTGTTAATTTTACTTGGACGAAGTGTTATGGAAACCAAAGGTGTACCATTATCAACACGCTGTCAACAAATCAAGTTAAGTTTTCTTACGAAACCCATTTATCTTTCATTTATGGCCATTAATGTCAGTATATAAGGTGATCCAGTTAGAGCACGAGGCAGCCTCAAACTAAAGGTAATTAGCCTAGGTCTTCATTGTTCCATGCATAGTGTTTCTCTGATATACCTGTCATATATAGGATTCTGGCTTCACAGTTAGCGCCCTTTTGACAGGTCAAGACGAGGAGCATGCTTTGTGCATCAGTTACCAGGGTGATGGAAGCTACCTCAAAGAGGGAAAAATGTGGTGTCTACATCCTAGTTATACCTGGTGGACTAAAGCCTGCTGTACTATAAGATAAGGAACCTCTTCAATGTTTAATAATGTTAGTTAATACTGTAGTTTGATTGGCTGCATATATATTCAATTAATATAAAACCCCCCTAATGTGTAGAGGATCGATTTGTGAGATTATGAGATTATTGCAGAAATACAGTCCACTTATCATTATACAAATTGCTATCGAAGTATATAAATTAACGTAAATATATATTCATATAAATTAAATAAATATAAATCTCACAGGTCGGTTTCCCACAAGGGGGGACATGATCACCACATTTAGATTCTGAAGGGAATTGATAGGGTAGATAAAGACAGGAAATTTAACACAAGGGGCACACGCACAAGGGACAAAGGTGGAAACTGAGTGCCCAAATGAGCCACAGAGATATTAGGAAACATTTTTTAGTGTCAGAGTGTTGACAAATGGAATGCATTAGAAGGTGATGTGGTGAGGCTGACTCCATACACAGTTTCAAGTGTAGATATGATAAAGCCCAATAGGCTCAGGAATCTGTACACCTGTTGATTGACGGTTGAGGGGCGGGACCAAAGAGCCAGAGCTCAACCTCCACAAACACAACTAGGTGAGTACCTGTCTCCCGTGCTGACTTACACACACCCCGGTACACTTGTGTCCCGTGCTGACACACACACACACACCTGGTACACCTGTCTCCCGTGCTGACACACACACACACACACACCGGTACACCTGTCTCCCGTGCTGACACACACATACACTGTACACCTGTCACCCGTGATGACACACACACACACCCCGGTACACCTGTCACCCGTGGCTGACACACACACACCCCGGTACACCTGTCACCCGTGCTGACAAACACACACCCTGGTACACCTGTCACCCGTGCTGACACACACCCTGGTAACACCTGTCACCCGTGATGACACACACACACACCCCGGTACACCTGTCACCCGTGCTGACACACACCACCCCGGTACACCTGTCACCCGTGCTGACACACACACACCCCGGTACACCTGTCACCCGTTGCTGACACACACACACCCCGGTACACCTGTCACCCGTGATGACACACACACACACACCGGTACACCTGTCACCCGTGCTGACACACACACACCCCGGTACACCTGTCACCCGTGCTGACCCACACTCACCCCGGTACAACCTGTCACCCGTGCTGACACACACACACCCAGGTACAACCTGTCACCGTGCTGACACACACACCCTGGTACACCTGTCACCCGTGCTGACTCACAGACACCCCGGTACACCTGTCTCCCGTGCTGACACACACACACCCCGGTACACCTGTCACCCGTGCTGACACACACACCCCGGTACACCTGTCACCCGTGCTGACCACACACACCCGGTACACCTGTCACCCGTGCTGACACACACACACCCGGTACACCTGTCACCGTGCTGACACACACACACCCCGGTACACCTGTCACCCGTGCTGACACACACACACACCCCGGTACACCTGTCACCCGTGCTGACACACACACACCCCGGTACACCTGTCACCCGTGCTGACACACACACACCCGGTACACCTGTCACCCGTGCTGACACACACACACGGTACACCTGTCACCCGTGCTGACACACACACACCCGGTACACCTGTCACCCGTGCTGACACACACACCCCGGTACACCTGTCACCCGTGCTGACACACACACACCCCGGTACACCTGTCACCCGTGCTGACACACACACACCCGGTACACCTGTCTCCCGTGCTGACACACACACACACCCCGGTACACATGTCACCCGTGCTGACCCACACACACCCGGTACACCTGTCACCCGTGCTGACACACACACCCCGGTACACCTGTCACCCGTGCTGACACACCACACACACCAGTACACCTGTGACCCGTGCTGACCACACACACCCCTGGTACACCTGTCACCCGTGCTGACACCACACACCCCGGTACAATTGTCACCCGTGCTGACACACACACACCCCGGTACACCTGTCACCCGTGCTGACACACACACCCCGGTACACCTGTCACCCGTGCTGACACACACACCCCGTACAACCTGTCACCCGTGCTTGACACACACACACACCGGTACAACCTGTCACCCGTGCTGACACACACACAACCCTGGTACACCTGTCACCCGTGCTGACACACACACACCCCGTACACCTGTCACCCGTGCTGACACACAACACACACACACCGGTACACCTGTCACCCTTGCTGACACACACACACCCTGGTACACCTGTCTCCCGGGCTGACACACACACACCCCGGTACACCTGTCACCCGTGCTGACACACACACACACCCCGGTACAACCTGTCCACCCGTGGCTGACACAAGACACACACCCTGGTACAACCTGTCTCCCGTGCTGACACACACACACACCCCGTACACCTGTCACCCGTGCTGACCCACACACCCCCGGTACACCTGTCACCCGTGCTGACAGACACACACCCCGGTACAGACCTGTCACCCGTGCTGACACAACACACACACCAGTACAAACCTGTGACCCGTGCTGACACACCACACCCTGGTACACCTGTCACCGGCGTGCTGACACACACACCCCGGTACAATTGTCACCCGTGCTGAACACACACACACCCCGGTACACCTGTCACCCGTGCTGACACACACACCCCGGTACACCTGTCACCCGTGCTGACACACACACCCCGGTACACCTGTCACCCGTGCTGACACACACACACACCGGTACACCTGTCACCCGTGCTGACACACACACACCCTGGTACACCTGTCACCCGTGCTGACACACACACACCCTGGTACACCTGTCACCCGTGCTGACACACACACCCCGGTACACACCTGTCACCCGTGCTGACACACACACCCCGGTACACCTGTCACCCGTGCTGACTCACACACACCCCGGTACACCTGTCTCCCGTGCTGACACACACACACCCCGGTACACCTGTCACCCGTGCTGACACACACACACACCCCGGTACACCTGTCACCCGTGCTGACACACACACACCCCGGTACACCTGTCACCCGTGCTGACACACACACAACCCAGGTACACCTGTCACCGTGCTGACACACACACACCCCGGTACACCTGTCACCCGTGCTGACACACACACACACCCCGGTACACCTGTCACCTCGTGCTGACACACACACACCCTGGTACACCTGTCACCCGTGCTGACACACACACCCCGGGTACACCTGTACCCGTGCTGACACACCCTTGTACACCTGTCACCCGTGCTGACTCACACACACCCCGGTACACCTGTCTCCCGTGCTGACACACACACACTCCGGTACACCTGTTACCCGTGCTGACACACACACACACCCCGGTACACCTGTCCACCCGTGATGACACACACACACCCCGGTACACCTGTCACCCGTGCTGACACACACACACCCAGGTACACCTGTCACCGTGCCTGACACATACACACCCCGGTACACCTGTCACCCGTGCTGACACTCACACACACCCCGGTACACTTGTCACCCGTGCTGACACACACACACACCCCGGTACACCTGTCACCCGTGCTGACACACACACACCCCGGTACACCTGTCACCCGTGCTGACACACACACACACCCCGGTACACCTGTCACCCGTGCTGACACACACACACCCTGGTACACCTGTCTCCCGTGCTGACACACACACACGCCGGTACACCTGTCACCCGTGCTGACACACACACACCCCGGTACACCTGTCACCCGTGCTGACACACACACACACCAGTACACCTGTCACCCGTGCTGACACACACACACCCTGGTACACCTGTCACCCGTGCTGACACACACACCCCGGTACACCTGTCACCCGTGCTGACACACACACACCCCGGTACACCTGTCACCCGTGCTGACACACACACCCCGGTACACCTGTCACCCGTGCTGACACACACACCCCGGTACACCTGTCACCCGTGCTGACACACACACACCGGTACATCTGTCACCCGTGCTGACGCACACACACCCCGGTACACCTGTCACCCGTGCTGACACACACACACCCCGGTACACCTGTCACCCGTGCTGACACACACACACCCCGGTACACCTGTCACCCGTGCTGACACACACACACCCTGGTACACCTGTCACCCGTGCTGACACACACACCCCTGGTACACCTGTCACCCGTGCTGACACACACACCCCGGTACACCTGTCACCCTTGCTGACACACACACCCCGGTACACCCTGTCACCCGTGCTGACTCACACACACCCCGGTACACCTGTCTCCCGTGCTGACACACACCCCGGGACACCTGTCACCCGTGCTGACACACACACACACCCCGGTACACCTGTCACCCGTGCTGACACACACACACCCCGGTACACCTGTCACCCGTGCTGACACACACACACCCCGGTACACCTGTCACCCGTGATGACACACACACCCCGGTACACCTGTCACCCGTGCTGACACACACACACCCCGGTACACCTGTCACACGTGCTGACACACACACACCCTGGTACACCTGTCTCCCGTGCTGACACACACACACCCCGGTACACCTGTCACCCGTGCTGACACACACACACCTCGGTACACCTGTCACCCATGCTGACACACACACCTCGGTACACCTGTCACCCGTGCTGACACACACACACACCAGTACACCTGTCACCCGTGCTGACACACACACACCCTGGTACACCTGTCACCCGTGCTGACACACACACACCCCGGTACACCTGTCACCCGTGCTGACACACACACACCCCGGTACACCTGTCACCCGTGCTGACACACACACACCCCGGTACACCTGTCGCCCGTGCTGACACACACACACCCTGGTACACCTGTCACCCGTGCTGACACACACACACCCTGGTACACCTGTCACCCGTGCTGACACACACACCCCGGTACACCTGTCACCCGTGCTGACACACACACCCCGGTACAACCTGTCACCCGTGCTGACTCACACACACCCCGGTACACCTGTCTCCCGTGCTGACACACACACACCCCGGTACACCTGTCACCCGTGCTGACACACACACACACACCCCGGTACACCTGTCACCCGTGCTGACACAACACACACCCCGGTACACCTGTCCACCCGTGCTGACACACACACACCCCGGTACACCTGTCACCCGTGATGACACACACACACACCCCGGTACACCTGTCACCCGTGCTGACACACACACCCCGGTACACCTGTCACCCGTGCTGACACACACACACCCCGGTACACCTGTCACCCGTGCTGACACACACACACCCCGGTACACCAGTCACCCGTGCTGACACACACACACCCCGATACACCTGTCACCCGTGCTGACACACACAAACCCTGGTACGCCTTTCACCCGTGCTGACACACACACACACCCTGGTACACCTGTCACCCTTGCTGACACACACACCCCGGTACACCTGTCACCCGTGGTGACACACACACCCTGGTACACCTGTCACCCGTGCTGACTCACACACACCCCGGTACACCTGTCTCCCGTGCTGACACACACACACTCCGGTACACCTGTCACCCGTGCTGACACACACACACTCCGGTACACCTGTCACCCGTGCTGACACACACACACACCCCGGTACACCTGTCACCCGTGCTGACACACACACACCCCGGTACACCTGTCACCCGTGCTGACACACACACACCCAGGTACACCTGTCACCGTGCTGACACACACACACCCCGGTACACCTGTCACCCGTGCTGACACGCACACACACCCCGGTACACCTGTCACCCGTGCTGACACACACACACCCTGGTACACCTGTCACCCGTGCTGACACACACACCCCGGTACACCTGTCACCCGTGCTGACTCACACACACCCTGGTACACCTGTCACCCGTGCTGACTCACACACACCCTGGTACACCTGTCTCCCGTGCTGACACACACACACCCCGGTACACCTGTCACCCGTGCTGACACACACACACACCCCGGTACACCTGTCACCCGTGCTGACACACACACACCCCGGTACACCTGTCACCCGTGCTGACACACACACACCCAGGTACACCTGTCACCGTGCTGACACATACACACCCCGGTACACTTGTCACCCGTGCTGACACACACACACACCCCGGTACACCTGTCACCCGTGCTGACACACACACACCCGGTACACCTGTCACCCGTGCTGACACACACACACCCCGGTACACCTGTCACCCGTGCTGACACACACACCCTGGTACACCTGTCTCCCGTGCTGCCACTCACACACACCCCGGTACACCTGTCACCCGTGCTGACACACACACACACCCCGGTACACCTGTCACCCGTGCTGACACACACACACACCAGTACACCTGTCACCAGTGCTGACACACACACACCCTGGTACACCTGTCACCCGTGCTGACACACACACCCCGGTACAACCTGTCACCCGTGCTGACACACACACACCCCGGTACACCTGTCACCCGTGCTGACACACACATCCCGGTACACCTGTCACCCGTGCTGACACACACACACCCTGGTACACCTGTCACCCGTGCTGACACACACACACCCTGGTACACCTGTCACCCGTGCTGACACACACACCCCGGTACAACCTGTCACCCGTGCTGACTATGCACACACACCCCGGTAACCTGTCCCCCGTGCTGACTACAACACACCCCGGGTACAACCTGTCACCCGTGCTGACACACACACCCCGGTACACCTGTCACCCGTGCTGACACACAACACACCCCGGCTACACCTGTCACCCGTGCTGACACCACCACACATTCCCCCCCGTACACCTGTCACCCGTGCTGACACACACACAACCCCCGGTACACCTGTCACCCGTGCTGACACACACACAAACCCGGTACACCTGTCACCCGTGCTGACACACAACACCCCGGTACACTGTCACCCGTGCTGACACACACACACCCCGGTACACCTGTCACCCGTGATGACACACACACACACCCGGTACACCTGTCACCGTGCTGACACACACACACCCCTGGTACAACCTGTCACCCGTGCTGACACACACACCCCCGGTACACCTGTCACCCGTGCTGACACACACACACCTGGTACACCTGTCACCCGTGCTGACTCACTCACACCCCGGTACACCTGTCTCCCGTGCTGACACACACACACCCCGGTACCACCTGTCACCCGTGCTGACACACACACACACCCCGGTACACCTGTCACCCGTGCTGACACACACACACCCCGGTACACCTGTCACCCGTGCTGACACACACACACCCAGGTACACCTGTCACCGTGCTGACACACACACACCCCGGTACACCTGTCTCCCGTGCTGACACACACCCCGGGACACCTGTCACCCGTGCTGACACACACACACACCCCGGTACACCTGTCACCCGTGCTGACACACACACACCCCAGTACACCTGTCACCTGTGCTGACACACACACACCCCGGTACACCTGTCACCCGTGATGACACACACACACCCTGGTACACCTGTCACCCGTGCTGACACACACACACCCCGGTACACCTGTCACCCGTGCTGACACACACACACCCGGTACACCTCTCACCCGTGCTGACACACACACACCCCGGTACACCTGTCACCCGTGCTGACACACACACACACCCTGGTACACCTGTCACCCGTGCTGACACACACACACCCCTGGTACACCTGTCACCCGTGCTGACACACACACCCCGGTACACCTGTCACCCGTGCTGACACACACACCCTGGTACACCTGTCACCCGTGCTGACATCACACACACCCCGGTACACCTGTCTCCCGTGCTGACACACACACACCCCGGTACAACTGTCACCCGTGCTGACACACACACACACCCCGGTACACCTGTCACCCGTGCTGACACACACACACCCCGGTACACCTGTCACCCGTGCTGACACACACACACCCAGGTACACCTGTCACCCGTGCTGACACACACACACCCCAGTACACCTGTCACCCGTGCTGACACACACACACCCCGGTACACCTGTCACCCGTGCCTGACACACACACACCCCAGTACACCTGTCACCCGTGCTGACACACACACACCTCGGTACACCTGTCACCCGTGCTGACACACACACACACCCCGGTACACCTGTCACCCGTGCTGACACACACACACCTCGGTACACCTGTCACCCGTGCTGACACACACACACCCCGGTACACCTGTCACCCGTGCTGACACACACACACACCCGGTACACCTGTCACCCGTGCTGACACACACACACCCCTGGTACACCTGTCACCCGTGCTGACACACACAACCCCGGTACACCTGTCACCCGTGCTGACTACACACACACCCTGGTACACCTGTCACCCGTGCTGACACACACACACCCCGGTACACCTGTCACCCGTGCTGACACACACACACCCCGGTACACCTGTCACCCGTGCTGACACACACACACACCCGGTACACCTGTCACCCGTGCTGACACACACACACCCCGGTACACCTGTCACCCGTGCTGACAACACACACACCCAGGTACACCTGTCACCCGTGCTGACACATACACACCCCGGTACACCTGTCACCCGTGCTGACACACACACACCCCGGTACACCTGTCACCCGTGCTGACACACACACACCCCGGTACACCTGTCACCCGTGCTGACACACACACACACCCCGGTACACCTGTCACCCGTGCTGACACACACACCCTGGTACACCTGTCTCCCGTGCTGCCACTCACACACACCCCGGTACACCTGTCACCCGTGCTGACACACACACACACCCCGGTACACCTGTCACCCGTGCTGACACACACACACACCAGGTACACCTGTCACCAGTGCTGACACACACACACCCTGGTACACCTGTCACCCGTGCTGACACACACACACCCCGGTACACCTGTCACCCGTGCTGACACACACACACCCCGGTACACCTGTCACCCGTGCTGACACACACATCCCGGTACACCTGTCACCCGTGCTGACACACACACACACCCTGGTACACCTGTCACCCGTGCTGACACACACACACCCTGGTACACCTGTCACCCGTGCTGACACACACACCCCGGTACAACTGTCACCCGTGCTGACACACACACCCCGGTACACCTGTCACCCGTGCTGACTCACACACACCCCGGTACACCTGTCTCCCGTGCTGACACACACACCCCGGGACACCTGTCACCCGTGCTGACACACACACACACCCCGGTACACCTGTCACCCGTGCTGACACACACACACCCCGGTACACCTGTCACCCGTGCTGACACACACACACCCCAGGTACACCTGTCACCCGTGATGACACACACACACACCCCGGTACACCTGTCACCCGTGCTGACACACACACACCCCGGTACACCTGTCACCCGTGCTGACACACACACACCCCGGTACACCTGTCACCCGTGCTGACACACACACACCCCGGTACACCTGTCACCCGTGCTGACACACACACACACCCTGGTACACCTGTCACCCGTGCTGACACACACACACCCTGGTACACCTGTCACCCGTGCTGACACACACACCCCGGTACACCTGTCACCCGTGCTGACACACACACCCCTGGTACACCTGTCACCCGTGCTGACACACACACCCCGGTACACCTGTCTCCCGTGCTGACACACACACACCCCGGTACACCTGTCACCCGTGCTGACACACACACACACCCGGTACACCTGTCACCCGTGCTGACACACACACACCCCGGTACACCTGTCACCCGTGCTGACACACACACCCCAGGTACACCTGTCACCCGTGCTGACACACACACACCCCGGTACACCTGTCTCCCGTGCTGACACACACCCCGGGACACCTGTCACCCGTGCTGACACACACACACACCCCGGTACACCTGTCACCCGTGCTGACACACACACACCCCAGGTACACCTGTCACCCTGTGCTGACACACACACACCCCGGTACACCTGTCACCCGTGATGACACACACACACCCCGGTACACCTGTCACCCGTGCTGACACACACACACCCCGGTACACCTGTCACCCGTGCTGACACACACACACCCCGGTACACCTCTCACCCGTGCTGACACACACACACCCCGGTACACCTGTCACCCGTGCTGACACACACACACACCCTGGTACACCTGTCACCCGTGCTGACACACACACACCCTGGTACACCTGTCACCCGTGCTGACACACACACCCCGGTACACCTGTCACCCGTGCTGACACACACACACCCTGGTACACCTGTCACCCGTGCTGACATCACACACACCCCGGTACACCTGTCTCCCGTGCTGACACACACACACACCCCGGTACACCTGTCACCCGTGCTGACACACACACACACCCCGGTACACCTGTCACCCGTGCTGACACACACACACCCCGGTACACCTGTCACCCGTGCTGACACACACACACCCAGGTACACCTGTCACCGTGCTGACACACACACACCCCAGTACACCTGTCACCCGTGCTGACACACACACACCCCGGTACACCTGTCACCCGTCCTGACACACACACACCCCAGTACACCTGTCACCCGTGCTGACACACACACACCTCGGTACACCTGTCACCCGTGCTGACACACACACACACCCCGGTACACTTGTCACCCGTGCTGACACACACACACACCCCGGTACACCTGTCACCCGTGCTGACACACACACACCCCGGTACACCTGTCACCCGTGCTGACACACACACACACACCCCGGTACACCTGTCACCCGTGCTGACACACACACACCCTGGTACACCTGTCTCCCGTGCTGACACACACACCCCGGTACACTTGTCACCCGTGCTGACACACACACACCCCAGGACACCTTTCACCCGTGCTGACACACACACCCCGGTATACCTGTCACCCGTGCTGACACACACACACACCGGTACACCTGTCTCCCGTGCTGACACACACACACACCGGTACACCTGTCTCCCGTGCTGACACACACACCCCGGTACACCTGTCACCCGTGCTGACACACACACATTCCGGTACACCTGTCACCCGTGCTGACACACACACACCCCGGTACACCTGTCACCCGTGCTGACACACACACCCCGGTACACCTGTCACCCGTGCTGACACACACACACACCGGTACACCTGTCTCCCGTGCTGACACACACACACCGGTACACCCGTCTCCCGGCTTGACACACACACACCGGTACACCTGTCTCCCGTGCTGATACACACACACTCCGGTACACCTGTCACCCGTGCTGACACACACACACACCCCGGTACACCTGTCACCCGTGCTGACATACACACACCCCGGTACACCTGTCACCCGTGCTGACACACACACACCCAGGTACACCTGTCACCGTGCTGACACACACACACCCCGGTACACCTGTCATCCGTGCTGACACACACACACACCCCGGTACACCTGTCACCCGTGCTGACACACACACACCCTGGTACACCTGTCACCCGTGCTGACACACACACCCCGGTACACCTGTCACCCGTGCTGACACACACACCCTGGTACACCTGTCACCCGTGCTGACTCACACACACTCCGGTACACCTGTCTCCCGTGCTGACACACACACACCCCGGTACACCTGTCACCCGTGCTGACACACACACACACCCCGGTACACCTGTCACCCGTGCTGACACACACACACCCCGGTACACCTGTCACCCGTGCTGACACACACACACCCAGGTACACCTGTCACCGTGCTGACACATACACACCCCGGTACACCTGTCACCCGTGCTGACACTCACACCCCGGTACACCTGTCACCCGTGCTGACACACACACCCCGGTACACCTGTCACCCGTGCTGACACACACACACACCCCGGTACACCTGTCACCCGTGCTGACACACACACACCCTGGTACACCTGTCTCCCGTGCTGACACACACACATCCCGGTACACCTGTCACCCGTGCTGACACACACACACCCCGGTACACCTGTCACCCGTGCTGACACACACACCCCGGTACACCTGTCACCCGTGCTGACACACACACACCCCGGTACACCTGTCACCCGTGCTGACACACACACACCCCGGTACACCTGTCACCCGTGCTGACACACACACCCCGGTACACCTGTCACCCGGGCTGACACACACACCCCGGTACACCTGTCACCCGTGCTGACACACACACACACCGGTACACCTGTCACCCGTGCTGACACACACACACCCCGGTACACCTGTCACCCGTGCTGACACACACACACCCCGGTACACCTGTCACCCGTGCTGACACACACACACCCCAGTACACCTGTCACCCGTTCTGACACACACACACCCTGGTACACCTGTCACCCGTGCTGACACACACACACCCTGGTACACCTGTCACCCGTGCTGACACACACACCCCGGTACACCTGTCACCCGTGCTGACACACACACCCCGGTACACCTGTCACCCGTGCTGACTCACACACACCTCGGTACACCTGTCTCCCGTGCTGACACACACACACACCGGTACACCTGTCACCCGTGCTGACACACACACACACACCCCGGTACACCTGTCACCCGTGCTGACACACACACACCCCGGTACACCTGTCACCCGTGCTGACACACACACACCCCGGTACACCTGTCACCCGTGATGACACACACACACACCCCGGTACACCTGTCACCCGTGATGACACACACACACCCCCGGTACACCTGTCACCCGTGCTGACACACACACACCCTGGTACACCTGTCACCCGTGCTGACACACACACACCCCGGTACACCTGTCACCCGTGCTGACACACACACACCCCGGTACACCTGTCACCCGTTCTGACACACACACACCCTGGTACACCTGTCACCCGTGCTGACACACACACACCCTGGTACACCTGTCACCCGTGCTGACACACACACCCCGGTACACCTGTCACCCGTGCTGACACACACACACCCCAGGACACCTTTCACCCGTGCTGACACACATACCCCGGTATACCTGTCACCCGTGCTGACACACACACACACCGGTACACCTGTCACCCGTGCTGACACACAAACCCCGGTACACCTGTCACCCGTGCTGACACACACACATTCCGGTACACCTGTCATCCGTGCTGACACACACACACCCCGGTACACCTGTCTCCCGTGCTGACACACACACTCCAGTACACCTGTCACCCGTGCTGACACACACACACACCGGTACACCTGTCTCCCGTGCTGACACACACACACCGGTACACCTGTCTCCCGTGCTGACACACACACACTCTGGTACACCTGTCACCCGTGCTGACACACACACACACCCTGGTACACCTGTCACCTGTGCTGACACACACACACACCCTGGTACACCTGTCACCCGTGCTGACACAAGTAGTGTGGTTGAGGACTAGAACCGCGCGCGCCACCTGCCAGGTGGCACTCACGTGAGTGGCACCTGACAGGTGGCGCGCAGGTGTATAGTCCTTAACGGTTTTTGGGGAATTTCCCGGACGTTTGGCGCGTGTCGGAGGTAATTGGAGCGCGTGCGGTTCTAGTCCTCGTGGTTTTGGGGAGCTGTGTGTGTGTTTGGGTGTTGAAAGAGGGAAGCCATGTTGAAGGAGCGTAAGTGATAGAGTAAGAAAATAGAAGGATAAGAGGAAGGAGTAAATGAATATGTATGTGTGTTTTGCGTAGACTTAATCCTGTGTGAGGATAATAATAATTTTGATGATCGTGAGTCAGTAGAGATAGAGTGTAGATTAGAGGAGTACCAACATAGTCTGTTATGTTGTTTGGGGTGGGGGAGGGATAGGGGAGGGATGGATGGAGGGAAGGGTGAGTGGAGCTTCCCCTCGTCGTCGTGAGACTGCTCTGGGTCATTATGCGGTTAGACAAACCATTAACGCCCCCTACAGGAAGTCCTAAGTGAGAGAGGATGAGAGAGTAGAGTCCAGCAGGAGGGATGTTACATGGAAAAGCGTTAATTATGTATGTGTGTTTGTCATAGTTTGATGATCGTGAGTAGAGGTTGAGGGGATCCAACATAGTGGATATGATGTTTGGGGAGGGGGGAGGGGGGAGGGAGAGGAAAACCCACATACCTGAGAGGAACGCCTGGACGTCCATTAGCTTCCCCCTACAGGAAGTCGTAAGTGGGAGAGGAGGGTAAGAGAGCGAGAGACCACCCTCCTGCGGAAGTGAGCCATTGGCTTAAAAGGGTTTTCGTTGTCTTAAGACCAGACTTGGAGCTGTTCATCCCACGGCGGGTCCCCATACACTGCGATTCCGGTAAGGGGAAGAGCGAGGTACATACGACAGACCCACACCTGTCAGCCATCAATCACTCCAACCCCTCAGCCCCCCATTGCCCCCATACCATCAACCATTGTTCTGTGCAAACCCTTTTTAGTATTATTTCTGTTAATATGACTAAGCTATATCGTAACGTGATCAACATGGTGAGAGCAATAAACGAGGGAAAAGTAAACACATTATATATAAATTTATTTCTTTTATTAATCACTTAAGCGATTTACAACGATAATAATAATAATAATAATAATAATAATAATAATAATAATAAGACTTCTTCTTGGTGGTTTAGCTAGCAGACAGATGGAGAAAGGCTTTCATTCAGTCCATCGAATCTCTCTCTCTGTCTCTCTCTGTCTCTCTCTCTGTCTCTCTCTCTGTCTCTCTGGCTCTCTGTCTCTCTGTCTCTCTGTCTCTCTATCTCTCTCTCTCTGCCTCTCTGTCTCTCTCTCTCTCTGCCTCTCTCTCTCTCTCTCTCTGTCTCTCTCTCTCTCCTTCATATTGTTCATTCATAGTTCCTTTTCATTAAACTATTCAGTTTTACATATATAAACAAAGTCAGGGACTAGTTTTACTAATACATCTTCTCTAGTATCCAATGATTTTCTTCGAGATTTAAAACATAGCTATTTCAAACGCATTAAAATACAATAATTTGGTATCGAGCTCCAGCTCCTATCCCCGCCTTAGTCCCCTGTCGTATAATGAATACTAACAGTCCAATCCCTCTAAAATTTTAAAATAATCATATTTCAAACGTAGTTCAATACAGTAATTTAGTTACCGAGCTCCAGCTCTTGTCCTCCACCTTAGTTCCCTCACACATCTTCGTTAATACCTATTCAAATTCCCCGAAATTTCTACCCTCTGTATTTCAGACATAGTTTAGTAAATGCAAACAGTTACCGAACTCTAGCTCTTATCCTCCGCCTTAGCTCTCTCTCATATCGTCGTTAATATCTAATCAAATTCCCTGAAATTTCTACCCTCTGTATTTCAGACGTAGTTTAGTAAATCCAAACAATTATCAAACTCTAGCTCTTGTCCCCAGCTTAGTTCATTTGTACAAGATCGTTAGTAACAGACCAATTTCCCCCGAAATTTAAAGCAGACATACCTCAAAGTTAGTAAATAAGATCAAGTCAGTTACTGAGCTCCAGCTCTCCTCCCCCAACTTAGTTCTCTCTCGTATATTTGTAAATAACCCATCAATTTCACTGTAATTTTTACCCTCTGTATTTCAGACACCGTAAATAAGATCAAAACAGTTAACGAGCTCCAGCTCTCGTCCCCACCTTAGTTCTCTCTCGTATCTTTGTAAATATCCTATCAATTCCCCTGAAATTTTTACCCTCTGTATTTCATAGTAAATATGATGTAAACAATTATAAAACTCTAGCTCTTGTCCTCTGTCCAAGTTCACTCCTGTAAATTTATTACTATCAGTCCAAATCCCCCTGAGATTTGAACACCCAACTACATTTTCAGACATAGTAAATAAAAACCGGTTCAGTTATCAAGTTTCAACTCTTGTCCCCCCAGCTTAGTTCATTTTGTACAAGTTCTTTATTTTCCAACTAAATCACCCTGAGATTTAAGATCACCTTATTTCTAACGTAGTAAAATTAATCTGGACATTAGCCAAGCTCCATTTCCTCAGTCTTAGATCATCGAACATAATTATATCCGATCAAGTCCCTCTCCAGCCTATCTGTTTATCAGAGTAATCACCTTACCATTCTCATCCCCAACGTATCCAAACCTTCAATAATCATCATACTGTATTTGCATATTTACTCTATATTCAGCTGTGTTCTTCACATTTTTTCCATGTTTTCTGTGTTCATTCCATGTTCTACAAATGTTCACAGCATGCTCAGTTCAATTCTTTTCACCTGTTTTTCTCATTTTTTCTGTTTTCTACCATTTTCCCCATATGTTCACTATGTTCTTTGTCATGTTTTCATGTACATCATATGTTCTCTGTATAACTTTTATACTCAATATTCATGTTCTCAATGTTCTTAGCTTGTTCTTCACATGTTCAGTGTTCATTCTTGTATTCCCTATGTTCCTTATCATGTCTTCTTATTCTCTATAAGTTCATATTCCCTGCATGTTCACTCTATTCATCAACTTTTTCTTACATGTTTTCTGTGTTCACCGTATGTTCACTGTGTTCATTCCCCTACTTAACCTCAATTTTTTTTATGTTCTTTGTTTCTTTAAACCAATTTGTTTCTTCCATTCACTATCTAGTTCTTTGTCAAATAATATTATACTGCAATACAGTTCCCTCAACAATTTTAGTCACCCAGTTTTTATTTACAAAACTATGTCAAAGTAATTCTCGTCGTCAACTTAATAGTTCTACCAACCCCGTTCTTAAGCAAATCTACACTTTATTCAGTTCCAAATTTACAAAGGCAAACCTTTCTTGTAACTTCTTAACTAAAAATCTTTCGCCAATCAACTAAAACATAGTTACTTTCCTCATTTCTCAACTAAACTTATTATCCAATCAACCAAAAAATAGTCAAAGGAATCTTTCCAACGCTGTTCATAACTAAACTTATTCCCTAGTCATCAGAAAAATAACTGTGTTCTTCATGTTTCATTGTCATTTCATAACTAAAATTATCCATCAATCAACAGAAAAAGTCATATTCATCATCTTTGTTCCTAACTAAATTATGTTTTGTCAAGTAAGAAAAAATAACCAAAGATATCTTTCATCGCGGTTCTTAACTGACATTATACTTTGGGGAGCACAAAAATAGTCTCCCTCGTCATGTTTTGTCTTTTTCCTTAACTACAAGTATTCATCAGTCAAATAAAAATAGTTACTTCATCATGTTTCCCTGTCATTTCTTAACTGAAATATCACTTCTCTCATCTGAAATAGTCATGTGTAGCCTCTTTCCAACACTGTTCTTAACTAAAGTAGCCTTTCACTTTGCTAAAATAGTCATATTCATCATTGTTCCTAACTAAAATTATATGTCGTTAAGTAAGAAATATAGTCAAAGACACTCTTCGAGACATCAAGGACTTACTCAAAGACATCAAAGTTGCACTCAAAGACATCCTTTGAGACATCAAAGACATCCTTTAAGACTTCAAGGGGAACTCTTTGAGATATCAAAAGACACTCTCAAACACTCAAAAATTTACTCACATCCTTAAAGTTATTCTCAGAGTCATCAAAAAGTTTATCTCAGTCATCAAAATGTTATTCTCAAAGTAACCTTTCGTTCATCAGAGAAACTTTCTAAGACATCTTCGTTCATTAAAGTTATTCTCGGAGCTATCAAAATTAATCTCTAAAAAAACAAAACTTTATCTCGGTCATCAAAGTTGATCTGCAAGATATCTTCGAGACATCAAAGTTACTCTTCATTACATCAAAGACTCATTCAAATACTACTCATGTTCTCAGAAGTCATTCTCAAAGGCATCACCGATTTTCTCAGAGTCACCAAAGTTATTCTCTGAGTTAACAAAATACTACTCATGTTCTCAAAAGACATTCTCAGAGTCATCAAAGTTATTCAAAGAGCTAACAAAAGTTATTCTCGGAGTCACCTTCGTTCTTCAGAGAAACTTTCCAAAACATCTTTGTTCATCAAAGTTATTCTCGGAGTCATCAAAGGTATTCTCTAACTCACTTTTGGTCATTAAAGTTAATTTCTATGTTATAAAAGTTTGTCTCAGAGACATCTAAAGTTAATCTTAGAGTTATCAAATATAATCTCTAACTCACTTTTGTTCATCAAAGTTGATCTCAGAGTTAACAAAGGTAATCTCTAACTCACTCTCGTTCATCAAAGTTGTTTCAAAGACATCAAAGTTAATCTCAGAGTTATCCAAAGATATTCTCATGTCCACAAAGTTATTCCAAGAGACGTCAAAGTTAATCTCAGACATCTTCGTTCATAAAAGTTATTCTCAGAGTCATCTAAAGTTATTCTCTAAGACATCAAAGTTATTCTAAGAGCTATCAAAAGTTATTCTCAGTCATGATATGTTATTCTCTAAGTAACCTTCCGTTCATCAAAGACATTCTCTAAGCTCTCAAAGTTATTCTCTAAGACAACAAAGTCATTCTCAGAGTCATCAAAAGTTATTCTCAGACTCACCTTCGTTAATCAAAGAAGCCTTCTGAGACATCCTCGTTCAACATAACTGTCCTCAGAGCCATCAAAAAGTTAAATACAGTCATCAAAGTTATTCTCTAAGTAACTTTTCGTTCATCAGAGAAGCTTTCTAAGACATCTTTGTTCATCAAAGTTGTTCTCTAAGACATCAATGTTGTTCTCTAAGACATCAATGTTGTTCTCTAAATCATAAAAGTTAATCTCTAAGGCACCTTCGTTTACTAGAGAAACTTTCCAATCCATCTTCGTTGATCAAAGTTATTCTCAGAATCATCAAAGAGATCTCTAATTCACCTTCGTTCACCAAAAAGTTGTTCTCTAAGACACCTTCGTTCATCAAAGAAACTCTCCGTCCATCATGTTATTCTTTAAGACATCTTCAGTCATAAAATTTCTCTCCAAAATGTAACTAGTTCAGCTTTTCATACCAAACCTGCACTTCTGTTAAAATATATTTTCTTAGTCACTTTACCCTAAAACTGTTCTCAGAACTACACTGCCCAAATCCTACGTAACCTATCCTCTCCACCCAATGTTACTTAGTTAACGTAACGTTCCTAAACCTAACTTTACCTATCCTAACTTAACTTACCTTACCTTTACCTATCGTACCTAACTTAACCTGCATAACCTAACTTTACCTATCCTAACATGACTTACCTTACATTACCTATCTTACTTAACCTGCACAACCTAACTTACATAACTTATCTTACCTATCCTAACGTAACCTAACTTGCTTTACCTAACTTAATCTTACATTCCCAAACTGATGTATCCTAACTTATCTAGTCCAACCAGACATGATCTAACTTACATAATTATTCCTGCTTGTCTTTTGTGTTTCGTCAATCATTGTCTCATATTCATTTACTCATTTCAAGGGTTAATTTCTCAAATGGACATTTTTGCATTTCAAGTGTTATTTGTTTAAGATTGGGTGTTTAACCATTTCAAAGGATTTTTGTTATATAAGGGAATTTACTCGTTTCAAGGGCAAATTTCTCAAATGGTCATTTTTGCAGATCAAGGGTTATTTGTTAAAGTTCATCAAGTTGCTCATAAGTTGTATTTATTATGTTTGTTACTATTTATTCTTATTCCCCAACCCCTTAACCTAACCTCTTGTAATCTTAGTGTATTTAGTAGGTTCTATCATATGTTCTTATTCCCCAACCCTTTAACCTAACCTTTCAGATGTAGTTTATTGTGTTTTTTGACGTATTTGTTGAATATATTATCCTTTTCCTAACCTTTCAGATATAGTTTTGTTTCTCCTTTTTGTATATTTTTACCCAAACCCACCATCCCACTTAACCTTCTTTCCTTCTTTACTTTGTTTCTCCTACTCCTTCTAACCCTCCTTTTCTCTCTCTCTGTCTTATTCTCTCTCTTCCTCCCCCTCTCTCTCACTCATTTGCTCAAATGCTCTCTTCTTTCTCAAATTCAAGTCTAGTGCCCCCATGCTCTTCCTCCCCCCTCTCTCTTACACTTTTCTCCTCGTTTCATGCTCTCACTCACTTGCTCTCTTGTTTTTCTCAATTTCAAGTCTTAGTAGATCTGATTCTTTACTATTGTAATTTTATTATTATTACTAAGATAAAGAATGAACTTATATGTGAAAACAAAGTAAAGAAGGAAAGAAGGTTAAGTGGGATGGTGGGTTTGGGTAAAAATATACAAAAAGGAGAAACAAAACTATATCTGAAAGGTTAGGAAAAGGATAATATATTCAACAAATACGTCAAAAAACACAATAAACTACATCTGAAAGGTTAGGTTAAAGGGTTGGGGAATAAGAACATATGATAGAACCTACTAAATACACTAAGATTACAAGAGGTTAGGTTAAGGGGTTGGGGAATAAGAATAAATAGTAACAAACATAATAAATACAACTTATGAGCAACTTGATGAACTTTAACAAATAACCCTTGATCTGCAAAAATGACCATTTGAGAAATTTGCCCTTGAAACGAGTAAATTCCCTTATATAACAAAAATCCTTTGAAATGGTTAAACACCCAATCTTAAACAAATAACACTTGAAATGCAAAAATGTCCATTTGAGAAATTAACCCTTGAAATGAGTAAATGAATATGAGACAATGATTGACGAAACACAAAAGACAAGCAGGAATAATTATGTAAGTTAGATCATGTCTGGTTGGACTAGATAAGTTAGGATACATCAGTTTGGGAATGTAAGATTAAGTTAGGTAAAGCAAGTTAGGTTACGTTAGGATAGGTAAGATAAGTTATGTAAGTTAGGTTGTGCAGGTTAAGTAAGATAGGTAATGTAAGGTAAGTCATGTTAGGATAGGTAAAGTTAGGTTATGCAGGTTAAGTTAGGTACGATAGGTAAAGGTAAGGTAAGTTAAGTTAGGATAGGTAAAGTTAGGTTTAGGAACGTTACGTTAACTAAGTAACATTGGGTGGAGAGGATAGGTTACGTAGGATTTGGGCAGTGTAGTTCTGAGAACAGTTTTAGGGTAAAGTGACTAAGAAAATATATTTTAACAGAAGTGCAGGTTTGGTATGAAAAGCTGAACTAGTTACATTTTGGAGAGAAATTTTATGACTGAAGATGTCTTAAAGAATAACATGATGGACGGAGAGTTTCTTTGATGAACGAAGGTGTCTTAGAGAACAACTTTTTGGTGAACGAAGGTGAATTAGAGATCTCTTTGATGATTCTGAGAATAACTTTGATCAACGAAGATGGATTGGAAAGTTTCTCTAGTAAACGAAGGTGCCTTAGAGATTAACTTTTATGATTTAGAGAACAACATTGATGTCTTAGAGAACAACATTGATGTCTTAGAGAACAACTTTGATGAACAAAGATGTCTTAGAAAGCTTCTCTGATGAACGAAAAGTTACTTAGAGAATAACTTTGATGACTGTATTTAACTTTTTGATGGCTCTGAGGACAGTTATGTTGAACGAGGATGTCTCAGAAGGCTTCTTTGATTAACGAAGGTGAGTCTGAGAATAACTTTTGATGACTCTGAGAATGACTTTGTTGTCTTAGAGAATAACTTTGAGAGCTTAGAGAATGTCTTTGATGAACGGAAGGTTACTTAGAGAATAACATATCATGACTGAGAATAACTTTTGATAGCTCTTAGAATAACTTTGATGTCTTAGAGAATAACTTTAGATGACTCTGAGAATAACTTTTATGAACGAAGATGTCTGAGATTAACTTTGACGTCTCTTGGAATAACTTTGTGGACATGAGAATATCTTTGGATAACTCTGAGATTAACTTTGATGTCTTTGAAACAACTTTGATGAACGAGAGTGAGTTAGAGATTACCTTTGTTAACTCTGAGATCAACTTTGATGAACAAAAGTGAGTTAGAGATTACATTTGATAACTCTAAGATTAACTTTAGATGTCTCTGAGACAAACTTTTATAACATAGAAATTAACTTTAATGACCAAAAGTGAGTTAGAGAATACCTTTGATGACTCCGAGAATAACTTTGATGAACAAAGATGTTTTGGAAAGTTTCTCTGAAGAACGAAGGTGACTCCGAGAATAACTTTTGTTAGCTCTTTGAATAACTTTGATGACTCTGAGAATGTCTTTTGAGAACATGAGTAGTATTTTGTTAACTCAGAGAATAACTTTGGTGACTCTGAGAAAATCGGTGATGCCTTTGAGAATGACTTCTGAGAACATGAGTAGTATTTGAATGAGTCTTTGATGTAATGAAGAGTAACTTTGATGTCTCGAAGATATCTTGCAGATCAACTTTGATGACCGAGATAAAGTTTTGTTTTTTTAGAGATTAATTTTGATAGCTCCGAGAATAACTTTAATGAACGAAGATGTCTTAGAAAGTTTCTCTGATGAACGAAAGGTTACTTAGAGAATAACATTTTGATGACTGAGATTAACTTTTTGATGACTCTGAGAATAACTTTAAGGATGTGAGTAAATTTTTGAGTGTTTGAGAGTGTCTTTTGATATCTCAAAGAGTTCCCCTTGAAGTCTTAAAGGATGTCTTTGATGTCTCAAAGGATGTCTTTGAGTGCAACTTTGATGTCTTTGAGTAAGTCCTTGATGTCTCGAAGAGTGTCTTTGACTATATTTCTTACTTAACGACATATAATTTTAGTTAGGAACAATGATGAATATGACTATTTTAGCAAAGTGAAAGGCTACTTTAGTTAAGAACAGTGTTGGAAAGAGGCTACACATGACTATTTCAGATGAGAGAAGTGATATTTCAGTTAAGAAATGACAGGGAAACATGATGAAGTAACTATTTTTATTTGACTGATGAATACTTGTAGTTAAGGAAAAAGACAAAACATGACGAGGGAGACTATTTTTGTGCTCCCCAAAGTATAATGTCAGTTAAGAACCGCGATGAAAGATATCTTTGGTTATTTTTTCTTACTTGACAAAACATAATTTAGTTAGGAACAAAGATGATGAATATGACTTTTTCTGTTGATTGATGGATAATTTTAGTTATGAAATGACAATGAAACATGAAGAACACAGTTATTTTTCTGATGACTAGGGAATAAGTTTAGTTATGAACAGCGTTGGAAAGATTCCTTTGACTATTTTTTGGTTGATTGGATAATAAGTTTAGTTGAGAAATGAGGAAAGTAACTATGTTTTAGTTGATTGGCGAAAGATTTTTAGTTAAGAAGTTACAAGAAAGGTTTGCCTTTGTAAATTTGGAACTGAATAAAGTGTAGATTTGCTTAAGAACGGGGTTGGTAGAACTATTAAGTTGACGACGAGAATTACTTTGACATAGTTTTGTAAATAAAAACTGGGTGACTAAAATTGTTGAGGGAACTGTATTGCAGTATAATATTATTTGACAAAGAACTAGATAGTGAATGGAAGAAACAAATTGGTTTAAAGAAACAAAGAACATAAAAAAAATTGAGGTTAAGTAGGGGAATGAACACAGTGAACATACGGTGAACACAGAAAACATGTAAGAAAAAGTTGATGAATAGAGTGAACATGCAGGGAATATGAACTTATAGAGAATAAGAAGACATGATAAGGAACATAGGGAATACAAGAATGAACACTGAACATGTGAAGAACAAGCTAAGAACATTGAGAACATGAATATTGAGTATAAAAGTTATACAGAGAACATATGATGTACATGAAAACATGACAAAGAACATAGTGAACATATGGGGAAAATGGTAGAAAACAGAAAAAATGAGAAAAACAGGTGAAAAGAATTGAACTGAGCATGCTGTGAACATTTGTAGAACATGGAATGAACACAGAAAACATGGAAAAAATGTGAAGAACACAGCTGAATATAGAGTAAATATGCAAATACAGTATGATGATTATTGAAGGTTTGGATACGTTGGGGATGAGAATGGTAAGGTGATTACTCTGATAAACAGATAGGCTGGAGAGGGACTTGATCGGATATTATTATGTTCGATGATGTAAGACTGAGGAAATGGAGCTTGGCTAATGTCCAGATTAATTTTACTACGTTAGAAATAAGGTGATCTTAAATCTCAGGGTGATTTAGTTGGAAAATAAAGAACTTGTACAAAATGAACTAAGCTGGGGGGGACAAGAGTTGAAACTTGATAACTGAACCGGTTTTTATTTACTATGTCTGAAAATGTAGTTGGGTGTTCAAATCTCAGGGGGATTTGGACTGATAGTAATAAATTTACAGGAGTGAACTTGGACAGAGGACAAGAGCTAGAGTTTTATAATTGTTTACATCATATTTACTATGAAATACAGAGGGTAAAAATTTCAGGGGAATTGATAGGATATTTACAAAGATACGAGAGAGAACTAAGGTGGGGACGAGAGCTGGAGCTCGTTAACTGTTTTGATCTTATTTACGGTGTCTGAAATACAGAGGGTAAAAATTACAGTGAAATTGATGGGTTATTTACAAATATACGAGAGAGAACTAAGTTGGGGGAGGAGAGCTGGAGCTCAGTAACTGACTTGATCTTATTTACTAACTTTGAAGTATGTCTGCTTTAAATTTCGGGGGAAATTGGTCTGTTACTAACGATCTTGTACAAATGAACTAAGCTGGGGACAAGAGCTAGAGTTTGATAATTGTTTGGATTTACTAAACTACGTCTGAAATACAGAGGGTAGAAATTTCAGGGAATTTGATTAGATATTAACGAAGATATGAGAGAGAGCTAAGGCGGAGGATAAGAGCTAGAGTTCGGTAACTGTTTGCATTTACTAAACTATGTCTGAAATACAGAGGGTAGAAATTTCGGGGAATTTGAATAGGTATTAACGAAGATGTGTGAGGGAACTAAGGTGGAGGACAAGAGCTGGAGCTCGGTAACTAAATTACTGTATTGAACTACGTTTGAAATATGATTATTTTAAAATTTTAGAGGGATTGGACTGTTAGTATTCATTATACGACAGGGGACTAAGGCGGGGATAGGAGCTGGAGCTCGATACCAAATTATTGTATTTTAATGCGTTTGAAATAGCTATGTTTTAAATCTCGAAGAAAATCATTGGATACTAGAGAAGATGTATTAGTAAAACTAGTCCCTGACTTTGTTTATATATGTAAAACTGAATAGTTTAATGAAAAGGAACTATGAATGAACAATATGAAGGAGAGAGAGACAGAGAGAGAGAGAGAGAGAGGCAGAGAGAGAGAGATAGAGAGACAGAGAGACAGAGAGACAGAGAGAGAGACAGAGAGACAGAGAGCCAGAGAGACAGAGAGAGAGACAGAGAGACAGGGAGAGGCTGACAGAGAGACCGAGAGAGACAGAGAGAGGGAGAGACAGAGAGACCGAGAGACAGAGAGAGGCTGACAGAGAGACAGAGAGAGACCGAGAGAGACAGAGAGACAGAGAGAGAGATTCGATGGACTGAATGAAAGCCTTTCTCCATCTGTCTGCTAGCTAAACCACCAAGAAGAAGTCTTATTATTATTATTATTATTATTATTATTATTATTATTATTATCGTTGTAAATCGCTTAAGTGATTAATAAAAGAAATAAATTTATATATAATGTGTTTACTTTTCCCTCGTTTATTGCTCTCACCATGTTGATCACGTTACGATATAGCTTAGTCATATTAACAGAAATAATACTAAAAAGGGTTTGCACAGAACAATGGTTGATGGTATGGGGGCAGTGGGGGGCTGAGGGGTTGGAGTGATTGATGGCTGACAGGTGTGGGTCTGTCGTATGTACCTTGCTCCTCCCCTTACCGGAATCGCAGTGTATGGGGACCTGCCGTGGGATGAACAGCACCAAGTCTGGTCTTAAGACAACGAAAACCCTTTAAGCCAATAGCTCACTTCCGCAGGAGGGTGGTCTCTCGCTCTCTTACCCTCCTCTCCCACTTACGACTTCCTGTAGGGGGAAGCTAATGGACGTCCAGGCGTTCCTCTCAGGTATGTGGGTTTTCCTCTCCCTCCCCCCTCCCCCCTCCCCAAACATCATATCCACTATGTTGGATCCCCTCAACCTCTACTCACGATCATCAAACTATGACAAACACACATACATAATTAACGCTTTTCCATGTAACATCCCTCCTGCTGGACTCTACTCTCTCATCCTCTCTCACTTAGGACTTCCTGTAGGGGGCGTTAATGGTTTGTCTAACCGCATAATGACCCAGAGCAGTCTCACGACGATGAGGGGAAGCTCCACTCACCCTTCCCTCCATCCATCCCTCCCCTATCCCTCCCCCACCCCAAACAACATAACAGACTATGTTGGCACGCCTCTAATCTACACTCAATCTCTACTGACTCACGATCATCAAAATTATTATTATCCTCACACAGGATTAAGTCTACGCAAAACACACATACATATTCATTTACTCCTTCCTCTTATCCTTCTATTTTCTTACTCTATCACTTACGCTCCTTCAACATGGCTTCCCTCTTTCAACACCCAAACACACACACAGCTCCCCAAAACCACGAGGACTAGAACCGCACGCGCTCCAATTACCTCCGACACGCGCCAAACTTCCGGGAAATTCCCCCAAAACCCTTGAGGACTAGACACCTGCGTGCCACCTGTCAGGTGCCACTCACGTGAGTGCCACCTGGCAGGTGGCGCGCGCGGTTCTAGTCCTCAACCACACTACTGACACACACACCCCGGTACACCTGTCACCCGTGCTGACACACACACCCCGGTACACCTGTCACCCGTGCTGACACACACACACCCCGGTACACCTGTCACCCGTGCTGACACACACACACCCCGGTACACCTGTCACTTGTGCTGACACACACACACACCCCGGTACACCTGTCACCCGTGCTGACACACACACACCCCGGTACACCTGTCTCCCGTGCTGACACACACACACACCGGTACACCTGTCTCCCGTGCTGACACACACACACCTCGGTACACCTGTCTCCCGTGCTGACACACACACACACCCCGGTACACCTGTCTCCCGTGCTGACACACACACACACCGGTACACCTGTCTCCCGTGCTGACACACACACACCCCGGTACACCTGTCTCCCGTGCTGACACACACACACCCCGGTACACCTGTCTCCCGTGCTGACACACACACACCGGTACACCTGTCTCCCATGCTGACACACACACACCCCGGTACACCTGTCACCTGTGCTGACACACACACACACCCCGGTACACCTGTCACCTGTGCTGACACACACACACCCTGGTACACCTGTCTCCCGTGTTGACACACACACACACCGGTACACCTGTCACCCGTGCCGACACACACACACACCCCGGTACACCTGTCTCCCGTGCTGACACACATACACCCTGGTACACCTGTCACCCATGCTGACACACACACACACACCTGTACACCTGTCACCCGTGCTGACACACACACACACAGACGTGTACACAACTGTACGAACACACAGGTGTTGTCCCCCTCCCCCGGTACACTCAACCCGCATGGTAAACACTGACTTCTTAATCACGGCTCTTAGGATAGTATAGAGCTTAATCACGCCTCTTAGGATAGTATAGAGCCTAATCATGGCTCCTAGGATAGTACAGAGATTAATTAGTTGTCGCTAGAGCACTTTCCCGCTTTAGCGACGACGACCGGAGTCGTTCATTAAAATATTTGTTAAAAATTTAAATTTTATCCGATCAATCTGGTAATGGTTTCAAAATGAGCGCCTTTAGATTGCACACAATTTAGCACTTTCGCACCCATATGTCGCTTGAGCACGACTTTTTTTTTTTATCTTGAATGCACCTCAAGCGGCATTTGTTAAAAATATTTCCATAAAATCCAATTCATATCCGATCGACTTGGTGATAGTATAAAAATGTTTGCCATTAAATTTTCATTTTTTTTAATAGCCTTATAGCCTATTTGGGAGAACGGCATCTACGGGGTAAGACCATTGTATTGTTGACACGACCAGTGTAATCGACGTAGTTTTTGATTTGGTGCCGGTCTAACGCATCCTTGTGTGACATTTTATACATATGTTCTTCTAGAACATTCTATTGCGAAGACATTGGTACAAAAATTAAGTACATACTACGAAAATTAAGGTCAGGACAGTGAAAAGAATTTGCACTTTTCAATAGGTGTTTCGCCTATCTGCAGTCAGGTATGTGGTAAGAGATAACGCTTCAGCCACTTCCCACACTCTTGCGGGTGGGTCGCGATCATGATTCTACATTTATATGCATATGTCCGTGTAGGGAATTTTATTGCGGTCACAGTGATATCAAAATTAACGACATAGAAAAATTCCGGGGTTGACAAACATGAAAAGATCATAAACATTTCAGCGCAGTTTGACGCTCCTGGCTAACGATCGCCATATTTTTTTATTTGGTGCGGATCTCATGTCGAGTATGCTGAAATTTTACATATATGTTCCTCTAGAGCATTCTCTTGTGAACAAATTGATACCAAATTTAAATACATACACGGAATATTAAGGTGAGCAGACCGAAAAGATTATAAACAATTTAGTGTCGCCGCGCGGTCGCCCGAAACGAACAGCCCACACCCAGAAAGTAGACAGTTTACTCCAGGGAGCGCGAAGTGTTTAGTCCCACTCTCCTGAATCCTTGGCACTACTTCAAGGCCGCTTGTTTCTCCCGCTCACGTTACAGAAGTCTTTCAGAGTCCAATGTTCGCTATCCTGACACACTCACAGTAACCAGTGATTGTGTCCCGGTACTAGCAGGTGTCCTGGTGATGATATCCTGACACACTCACAGTAACCAGTGACTGTGTCCCGGTACTAGCGGGTGTCCCGGTGATGATATCCTGACACACTCACAGTAACCAGTGACTGTGTCCCGGTACTAGCGGGTGTCCCGGTGATGATATCCTGACACACTCACAGTAACCAGTGACTGTGTCTCGGTACTAGCGGGTGTCCCGGTGATAATATCCTGACACACTCACAGTAACCAGTGATTGTGTCCCAGTACTAGCAGGTGTCCCGGTGATGATATCCTGACACACTCACAGTAACCAGTGACTGTGTCCCAGTACTAGCAGGTGTCCTGGTGATGATATCCTGACACACTCACAGTAACCAGTGACTGTGTCCTGGTACTAGCAGGTGTCCTGGTGATGATATCCTGACACACTCACAGTAACCAGTGATTGTGTCCCGGTACTAGCAGGTGTCCTGGTGATGATATCCAGACACACTCACAGTAACCAGTGATTGTGTCCCAGTACTAGCAGGTGTCCTGGTGATGATATCCTGACACACTCACAGTAACCAGTGATTGAGTCCTGATACTCGAGGGCCTCTAATCTGCTGACTTTTCTATGATGTTTACTGTCCAGGAAAACGCCTACATCCTCCCCCCCCCCCCCAGAGGAGGCAATACCACCGTTATACAAATGTGGGCCCCTGTGACAGTGGTGTCTCCTCAGAGGAGACAATGTGGGCCCTGTGACAGTGGTGTCTCCTCAGAGGAGACAATGTGGCCCCTGTGACAGTGGTGTCTCCTCAGAGGAGACAATGTGGGCCCTGTGACAGTGGTGTCTCCTCAGAGGAGACAATGTGGCCCCTGTGACAGTGGTGTCTCCTCAGAGGAGACAATGTGGGCCCCTGTGACAGTAGTGTCTCCTCAGAGGGGACAATGTGGGCCCCTGTGACAGTGGTGTCTCCTCAGAGGAGACAATGTGGGCCCTGTGACAGTGGTGTCTCCTCAGAGGAGACAATGTGGCCCCTGTGACGGTGGTGTCTCCTCAGAGGAGACAATGTGGGCCCTGTGACAGTGGTGTCTCCTCAGAGGAGACAATGTGGGCCCTGTGACAGTGGTGTCTCCTCAGAGGAGACAATGTGGCCCCTGTGACAGTGGTGTCTCCTCAGAGGAGACAATGTGGCCCCTGTGACAGTGGTGTCTCCTCAGAGGAGACAATGTGGCCCCTGTGACAGTGGTGACTCCTCAGAGGAGACAATGTGGGCCCATGTGACAGTGGTGTCTCCTCAGAGGAGACAATGTGGGCCCCTGTGACAGTGGTGTCTCCTAAGAGGAGACAATGTGGCCCCTGTGACAGTGATGTCTCCTCAGAGGAGACAATGTGGGCCCTGTGAGAGTGGAGTCTCCTCAGAGGAGGCAATGTGAGCCCCTGTGACAGTGGTGTCTCCACAGAGGAGACAATGTGGACCCCTGTGACAGTGGTGTCTCCTCAGAGGATACAATGTGGCCCCTGTGACAGTGGTGTCTCCTCAGAGGAAACAATGTGGGCCCCTGTGACAGTGGTGTCTCCTCAGAGGAGACAATGTGGGCCCTGTGACAGTGGTGTCTCCTCAGAGGAGACAATGTGGGCCCCTGTGACAGTGGTGTCTCCTCAGAGGAAACAATGTGGGCCCCTGTGACAGTGGTGTCTCCTCAGAGGAGGCAATGTGAGCCCCTGTGACAGTGGTGTCTCCTCAGAGGAGACAATATGGGCCCCTGTGAGAGTGGTGTCTCCTCAGAGGAGACAATGTGGCCCCTGTGACAGTGGTGTCTCCTCAGAGGAGACAATGTGGGGCCCCTGTGAGAGTGGTGTCTCCTAAGAGGAGACAATGTGGCCCCTGTGACAGTGGTGTCTCCTCAGAGGAGACAATGTGGGCCTTGTGACAGTGGTGTCTCCTCAGAGGAGACAATGTGGGCCCTGTGAGAGTGGTGTCTCCTCAGAGGAGTCAATGTGGGCCCTGTGACAGTGGTGTCTCCTCAGAGGAGACAATGTGGGCCCTGTGACAGTGGTGTCTCCTCAGAGGAGACAATGTGGGCCCTGTGACAGTTGTGTCTCCTCAGAGGAGGCAATGTGGCCCCTGTGACAGTGGTGTATCCTCAGAGGAGACAATGTGGCCCCTGTGACAGTGGTGTCTCCTCAGAGGAGACAATGTGGCCCCTGTGACAGTGGTGTCTCCTCAGAGGAGACAATGTGGCCCCTGTGACAGTGGTGTCTCCTCAGAGGAGACAATGTGGCCCCTGTGACAGTGGTGTCTCCTCAGAGGAGACAATGTGGGCCCATGTGACAGTGGTGTCTCCTCAGAGGAGACAATGTGGGCCCCTGTGACAGTGGTGTCTCCTAAGAGGAGACAATGTGGCCCCTGTGACAGCGATGTCTCCTCAGAGGAGACAATGTGGGCCCTGTGAGAGTGGAGTCTCCTCAGAGGAGGCAATGTGAGCCCCTGTGACAGTGGTGTCTCCACAGAGGAGACAATGTGGACCCCTGTGACAGTGGTGTCTCCTCAGAGGATACAATGTGGCCCCTGTGACAGTGGTGTCTCCTCAGAGGAAACAATGTGGGCCCCTGTGACAGTGGTGTCTCCTCAGAGGAGACAATGTGGGCCCTGTGACAGTGGTGTCTCCTCAGAGGAGACAATGTGGGCCCCTGTGACAGTGGTGTCTCCTCAGAGGAAACAATGTGGGCCCCTGTGACAGTGGTGTCTCCTCAGAGGAGGCAATGTGAGCCCCTGTGACAGTGGTGTCTCCTCAGAGGAGACAATATGGGCCCCTGTGAGAGTGGTGTCTCCTCAGAGGGGGCAATGTGGCCCCTGTGACAGTGGTGTCTCCTCAGAGGAGACAATGTGGCCCCTGTGACAGTGGTGTCTCCTCAGAGGAGACAATGTGGGGCCCCTGTGAGAGTGGTGTCTCCTAAGAGGAGACAATGTGGCCCCTGTGACAGTGGTGTCTCCTCAGAGGAGACAATGTGGGCCTTGTGACAGTGGTGTCTCCTCAGAGGAGACAATGTGGGCCCTGTGAGAGTGGTGTCTCCTCAGAGGAGTCAATGTGGGCCCTGTGACAGTGGTGTCTCCTCAGAGGAGACAATGTGGGCCCTGTGACAGTGGTGTCTCCTCAGAGGAGACAATGTGGGCCCTGTGACAGTTGTGTCTCCTCAGAGGAGGCAATGTGGCCCCTGTGACAGTGGTGTATCCTCAGAGGAGACAATGTGGCCCCTGTGACAGTGGTGTCTCCTCAGAGGAGACAATGTGGGCCCCTGTGACAGTGGTGTCTCCTCAGAGGAGACAATGTGGGCCTCTGTGACAATGGTGTCTCCTCAGAGGAGAAAATGTGGGCCCCTGTGACAGTGGTGTCTCCTCAGAGGAGACAATGTGGGCCCCTGTGACAGTGGTGTCTCCTCAGAGGAGACAATGTGGGCCTCTGTGACAGTGGTGTCTCCTCAGAGGAGAAAATGTGGGCCCCTGTGGCAGTGGTGTCTCCTCAGAGGAGACAATGTGGGCCCCTGTGACAGTGGTGTCTCCTCAGAGGAGACAATGTGGCCACTGTAACAGTGGTGTCTCCTCAGAGGAGACAATGTGGGCCCTGTGACAGTGGTGTCTCCTCAGAGGAGACAATGTGGGCCCCTGTGACAGTGGTGTCTCCTCAGAGGAGACAATGTGGCCCCTGTGACAGTGGTGTCTCCTCAGAGGAGACAATGTGGCCCCTGTGACGGTGGTGTCTCCTCAGAGGAGACAATGTGGGCCCTGTGACGGTGGTGTCTCCTCAGAGGAGACAATGTGGGCCCTGTGACAGTGGTGTCTCCTCAGAGGAGACAATGTGGGCCCTGTGACAGTGGTGTCTCCTCAGAGGAGACAATGTGGCCCCTGTGACAGTGGTGTCTCCTCAGAGGAGACAATGTGGCCCCTGTGACAGTGGTGTCTCCTCAGAGGAGACAATGTGGCCCCTGTGACAGTGGTGTCTCCTCAGAGGAGACAATGTGGACCCCTGTGACAGTGGTGTCTCCTCAGAGGAGACAATGTGGCCCCTGTGACAGTGGTGTCTCCTCAGAGGAAACAATGTGGGCCCCTGTGACAGTGGTGTCTCCTCAGAGGAGACAATGTGGGCCCTGTGACAGTGGTGTCTCCTCAGAGGAGACAATGTGGGCCCCTGTGACAGTGGTGTCTCCTCAGAGGAAACAATGTGGGCCCCTGTGACAGTGGTGTCTCCTCAGAGGAGGCAATGTGAGCCCCTGTGACAGTGGTGTCTCCTCAGAGGAGACAATATGGGCCCCTGTGACAGTGGTGTCTCCTCAGAGGGGGCAATGTGGCCCCTGTGACAGTGGTGTCTCCTCAGAGGAGACAATGTGGCCCCTGTGACAGTGGTGTCTCCTCAGAGGAGACAATGTGGCCCCTGTGACAGTGGTGTCTCCTCAGAGGAGACAATGTGGGGCCCCTGTGAGAGTGGTGTCTCCTAAGAGGAGACAATGTGGCCCCTGTGACAGTGGTGTCTCCAAGGAGGAGACAATGTGAGCCTTGTGACAGTGGTGTCTCCTCAGAGGAGACAATGTGGGCCCTGTGAGAGTGGTGTCTCCTCAGAGGAGTCAATGTGGGCCCTGTGACAGTGGTGTCTCCTCAGAGGAGTCAATGTGGCCTCTGTGACAGTGGTGTCTCCTCAGAGGAGAAAATGTGGGCCCCTGTGACAGTGGTGTCTCCTCAGAGGAGACAATGTGGGCCACTGTAACAGTGGTGTCTCCTCAGAGGAGAAAATGTGGGCCCCTGTGACAGTGGTGTCTCCTCAGAGGAGACAATGTGGGCCCCTGTGACAGTGGTGTCTCCTCAGAGGAGACAATGTGGCCACTGTAACAGTGGTGTCTCCTCAGAGGAGACAATGTGGCCCCTGTGACAGTGGTGTCTCCTCAGAGGAGTCAATGTGGGCCCTGTGACAGTGGTGTCTCCTCAGAGGAGACAATGTGGCCCCTGTGACAGTGGTGTCTCCTCAGAGGAGACAATGTGACCCCTGTGACAGTGGTGTCTCCTCAGAGGAGACAATGTGGCCCCTGTGACAGTGGTGTCTCCTCAGAGGAAACAATGTGGGCCCCTGTGACAGTGGTGTCTCCTCAGAGGAGACAATGTGGGCCCTGTGACAGTGGTGTCTCCTCAGAGGAGACAATGTGGGCCCCTGTGACAGTGGTGTCTCCTCAGAGGAAACAATGTGGGCCCCTGTGACAGTGGTGTCTCCTCCGAGGAGGCAATGTGAGCCCCTGTGACAGTGGTGTCTCCTCAGAGGAGACAATATGGGCCCCTGTGACAGTGGTGTCTCCTCAGAGGGGGCAATGTGGCCCCTGTGACAGTGGTGTCTCCTCAGAGGAGACAATGTGGCCCCTGTGACAGTGGTGTCTCCTCAGAGGAGACAATGTGGCCCCTGTGACAGTGGTGTCTCCTCAGAGGAGACAATGTGGGGCCCCTGTGAGAGTGGTGTCTCCTAAGAGGAGACAATGTGGCCCCTGTGACAGTGGTGTCTCCTCAGAGGAGACAATGTGGGCCTTGTGACAGTGGTGTCTCCTCAGAGGAGACAATGTGGGCCCTGTGAGAGTGGTGTCTCCTCAGAGGAGTCAATGTGGGCCCTGTGACAGTGGTGTCTCCTCAGAGGAGTACAATGTGGCCTCTGTGACAGTGGTGTCTCCTCAGAGGAGAAAATGTGGGCCCCTGTGACAGTGGTGTCTCCTCAGAGGAGACAATGTGGCCACTGTGAACAGTGGTGTCTCCTCAGAGGAGAAAATGTGGGCCCCTGTGACAGTGGTGTCTCCTCAGAGGAGACAATGTGGGCTCCTGTGACAGTGGTGTCTCCTCAGAGGAGACAATGTGGCCCCTGTGACAGTGGTGTCTCCTCAGAGGAGACAATGTGGCCCCTGTGACAGTGGTGTCTCCTCAGAGGAGACAATGTGGGCCCTGTGACAGTGGTGTCTCCTCAGAGGAGACAATGTGGCCCCTGTGACAGTGGTGTCTCCTCAGAGGAGACAATGTGGCCCCTGTGACAGTAGTGTCTCCTCAGAGAGAGTCAATGTGGGCCCTGTGACAGTGGTGTCTCCTCAGAGGAGACAATGTGGCCCCTGTGACAGTGGTGTCTCCTCAGAGGAGATAATGTGGGCCCTGTGAGAGTGGTAGTCTCCTCAGAGGAGGCAATGTGAGACCCTGTGACAGTGGTGTCTCCTCAGAGGAGTACAATGTGGCCCCTGTGACAGTGGTGTCTCCTCAGAGATGACAATGTGGGCCCTGTGACAGTGGTGTCTCCTCAGAGGAGACAATGTGGGCCCCTGTGACAGTGGTGTCTCCTCAGAGGAGGCAATGTGGCCCCTGTGACAGTGGTGTCTCCTCAGAGGAGACAATGTGGCCCCTGTGACAGTGGTGTCTCCTCAGAGGAGACAATGTGGGCCCCTGTGACAGTGGTGTCTCCTCAGGAGGAGGCAATGTGGGCCTCTGTGACAAGTGGTGTCTCCTCAGAGGAGACAATATGGGCCCCTGTGACAGTGGTGTCTCCTCAGAGGAGACAATGTGGGCCCCTGTGACAGTGGTGTCTCCTCAGAGGAGACAATGTGGGCCTCTGTGACAGTGGTGTCTCCTCAGAGGAGAAAATGTGGGCCCCTGTGGCAGTGGTGTCTCCTCAGAGGAGACAATGTGGGCCCCTGTGACAGTGGTGTCTCCTCAGAGGAGACAATGTGGGCCCCTGTGACAGTGGTGTCTCCTCAGAGGAGACAATGTGGCCACTGTAACAGTGGTGTCTCCTCAGAGGAGACAATGTGGGCCCCTGTGACAGTGGTGTCTCCTCAGAGGAGTCAATGTGGCCCTGTGACAGTGGTGTCTCCTCAGAGGAGACAATGTGGCCCCTGTGACAGTGGTGTCTCCTCAGAGGAGACAATGTGGGCCCCTGTGACAGTGGTGTCTCCTCAGAGGAAACAATGTGGGCCCCTGTGACAGTGGTGTCTCCTCAGAGGAGGCAATGTGAGCCCCTGTGACAGTGGTGTCTCCTCAGAGGAGACAATATGTGCCCCTGTGAGAGTGGTGTCTCCTCAGAGGGGGCAATGTGGCCCCTGTGACAGTGGTGTCTCCTCAGAGGAGACAATGTGGCCCCTGTGACAGTGGTGTCTCCTCAGAGAAGACAATGTGGGGCCCCTGTGAGAGTGGTGTCTCCTAAGAGGAGACAATGTGGCCCCTGTGACAGTGGTGTCTCCTCAGAGGAGACAATGTGGGCCTTGTGACAGTGGTGTCTCCTCAGAGGAGACAATGTGGGCCCTGTGAGAGTGGTGTCTCCTCAGAGGAGTCAATGTGGGCCCTGTGACAGTGGTGTCTCCTCAGAGGAGGCAATGTGGGCCCCTGTGACAGTGGTGTCTCCTCAGAGGAGACAATGTGGGCCCTGTGACAGTGGTGTCTCCTCAGAGGAGACAATGTGGGCCCTGTGACAGTGGTGTCTCCTCAGAGGAGGCAATGTGGCCCCTGTGACAGTGGTGTATCCTCAGAGGAGACAATGTGGCCCCTGTGACAGTGGTGTCTCCTCAGAGGAGACAATGTGGGCCCCTGTGACAGTGGTGTCTCCTCAGAGGAGACAATGTGGGCCTCTGTGACAATGGTGTCTCCTCAGAGGAGAAATGTGGGCCCCTGTGACAGTGGTGTCTCCTCAGAGGAGACAATGTGGGCCCCTGTGACAGTGGTGTCTCCTCAGAGGAGACAATGTGGGCCCCTGTGGCAGTGGTGTCTCCTCAGAGGAGACAATGTGGGCCCCTGTGACAGTGGTGTCTCCTCAGAGGAGACAATGTGGGCCCCTGTGACAGTGGTGTCTCCTCAGAGGAGACAATGTGGCCACTGTAACAGTGGTGTCTCCTCAGAGGAGACAATGTGGCCCCTGTGACAGTGGTGTCTCCTCAGATGAGTCAATGTGGGCCCTGTGACAGTGGTGTCTCCTCAGAGGAGACAATGTGGCCCCTGTGACAGTGGTGTCTCCTCAGAGGAGACAATGTGGCCCCTGTGACAGTAGTGTCTCCTCAGAGAAGTCAATGTGGGCCCTGTGACAGTGGTGTCTCCTCAGAGGAGACAATGTGGCCCCTGTGACAGTGGTGTCTCCTCAGAGGAGACAATGTGGGCCCTGTAAGAGTGGAGTCTCCTCAGAGGAGGCAATGTGAGCCCCTGTGACAGTGGTGTCTCCTCAGAGGAGACAATGTGGACCCCTGTGACAGTGGTGTCTCCTCAGAGGAGACAATGTGGCCCCTGAGACAGTGGTGTCCCCTCAGAGGAAACAATGTGGGCCCCTGTGACAGTGGTGTCTCCTCAGAGGAGACAATGTGGGCCCTGTGACAGTGGTGTCTCCTCAGAGGAGACAATGTGGGCCCCTGTGACAGTGGTGTCTCCTCAGAGGAGACAATGTGGCCCCTGTGACAGTGGTGTCTCCTCAGAGGAGACAATGTGGGCCCCTGTGACAGTAGTGTCTCCTCAGAGGGGACAATGTGGGCCCCTGTGACAGTGGTGTCTCCTCAGAGGAGACAATGTGGGACCTGTGACAGTGGTGTCTCCTCAGAGGAGACAATGTGGCCCCTGTGACGGTGGTGTCTCCTCAGAGGAGACAATGTGGGCCCTGTGAAAGTGGTGTCTCCTCAGAGGAGACAATGTGGGCCCTGTGACAGTGGTGTCTCCTCAGAGGAGACAATGTGGCCCCTGTGACAGTGGTGTCTCCTCAGAGGAGACAATGTGGCCCCTGTGACAGTGGTGTCTCCTCAGAGGAGACAATGTGGCCCCTGTGACAGTGGTGTCTCCTCAGAGGAGACAATGTGGGCCCATGTGACAGTGGTGTCTCCTCAGAGGAGACAATGTGGGCCCCTGTGACAGTGGTGTCTCCTAAGAGGAGACAATGTGGCCCCTGTGACAGTGGTGTCTCCTCAGAGGAGACAATGTGGGCCCTGTGAGAGTGGAGTCTCCTCAGAGGAGGCAATGTGAGCCCCTGTGACAGTGGTGTCTCCTCAGAGGAGACAATGTGGACCCCTGTGACAGTGGTGTCTCCTCAGAGGAGACAATGTGGCCCCTGTGACAGTGGTGTCTCCTCAGAGGAGACAATGTGGGCCCCTGTGACAGTGGTGTCTCCTCAGAGGAAACAATGTGGGCCCCTGTGACAGTGGTGTCTCCTCAGAGGAGACAATGTGGGCACTGTGACAGTGGTGTCTCCTCAGAGGAGACAATGTGGGCCCCTGTGACAGTGGTGTCTCCTCAGAGGAAACAATGTGGGCCCCTGTGACAGTGGTGTCTCCTCAGAGGAGGCAATGTGAGCCCCTGTGACAGTGGTGTCTCCTCAGAGGAGACAATATGGGCCCCTGTGACAGTGGTGTCTCCTCAGAGGGGGCAATGTGGCCCCTGTGACAGTGGTGTCTCCTCAGAGGAGACAATGTGGCCCCTGTGACAGTGGTGTCTCCTCAGAGGAGACAATGTGGCCCCTGTGACAGTGGTGTCTCCTCGGAGGAGACAATGTGGGGCCCCTGTGAGAGTGGTGTCTCCTAAGAGGAGACAATGTGGCCCCTGTGACAGTGGTGTCTCCTCAGAGGAGACAATGTGGGCCTTGTGACAGTGGTGTCTCCTCAGAGGAGACAATGTGGGCCCTGTGAGAGTGGTGTCTCCTCAGAGGAGTCAATGTGGGCCCTGTGACAGTGGTGTCTCCTCAGAGGAGTCAATGTGGCCTCTGTGACAGTGGTGTCTCCTCAGAGGAGAAAATGTGGGCCCCTGTGACAGTGGTGTCTCCTCAGAGGAGACAATGTGGGCCCCTGTGACAGTGGTGTCTCCTCAGAGGAGACAATGTGGCCACTGTAACAGTGGTGTCTCCTCAGAGGAGACAATGTGGCCCCTGTAACAGTGGTGTCTCCTCAGAGGAGTCAATGTGGGCCCTGTGACAGTGGTGTCTCCTCAGAGGAGACAATGTGGCCCCTGTGACAGTGGTGTCTCCTCAGAGGAGACAATGTGGCCCCTGTGACAGTAGTGTCTCCTCAGAGAAGTCAATGTGGGCCCTGTGACAGTGGTGTCTCCTCAGAGGAGACAATGTGGCCCCTGTGACAGTGGTGTCTCCTCAGAGGAGACAATGTGGGCCCTGTGAGAGTGGAGTCTCCTCAGAGGAGGCAATGTGAGACCCTGTGACAGTGGTGTCTCCTCAGAGGAGACAATGTAGACCCCTGTGACAGTGGTGTCTCCTCAGAGGAGACAATGTGGCCCCTGTGACAGTGGTGTCTCCTCAGAGGAAACAATGTGGGCCCCTGTGACAGTGGTGTCTCCTCAGAGGAGACAATGTGGGCCCTGTGACAGTGGTGTCTCCTCAGAGGAGACAATGTGGGCCCCTGTGACAGTGGTGTCTCCTCAGAGGAAACAATGTGGGCCCCTGTAACAGTGGTGTCTCCTCAGAGGAGGCAATGTGAGCCCCTGTGACAGTGGTGTCTCCTCAGAGGAGACAATATGGGCCCCTGTGACAGTGGTGTCTCCTCAGAGGGGGCAATGTGGCCCCTGTGACAGTGGTGTCTCCTCAGAGGAGACAATGTGGCCCCTGTGACAGTGGTGTCTCCTCAGAGGAGACAATGTGGCCCCTATGACAGTGGTGTCTCCTCAGAGGAGACAATGTGGGGCCCCCTGTGAGAGTGGTGTCTCCTAAGAGGAGACAATGTGGCCCCTGTGACAGTGGTGTCTCCTCAGAGGAGACAATGTGGGCCTTGTGACAGTGGTGTCTCCTCAGATGAGACAATGTGGGCCCTGTGAGAGTGGTGTCTCCTCAGAGGAGTCAATGTGGGCCCTGTGACAGTGGTGTCTCCTCAGAGGAGTCAATGTGGCCCCTGTGACATTGGTGTCTCCTCAGAGGAGACAATGTGGGCCCTGTGACAGTGGTGTCTCCTCAGAGGAGACAATGTGGGCCCTGTGACAGTGGTGTCTCCTCAGAGGAGGCAATGTGGCCCCTGTGACAGTGGTGTATCCTCAGAGGAGACAATGTGGCCCCTGTGACAGTGGTGTCTCCTCAGAGGAGACAATGTGGGCCCCTGTGACAGTGGTGTCTCCTCAGAGGAGACAATGTGGGCCTCTGTGACAGTGGTGTCTCCTCAGAGGAGAAAATGTGGGCCCCTGTGACAGTGGTGTCTCCTCAGAGGAGACAATGTGGGCCCCTGTGACAGTGGTGTCTCCTCAGAGGAGACAATGTGAGCCTCTGTGACAGTGGTGTCTCCTCAGAGAAGAAAATGTGGGCCCCTGTGACAGTGGTGTCTCCTCAGAGGAGACAATGTGGGCCCCTGTGACAGTGGTGTCTCCTCAGAGGAGACAATGTGGCCACTGTAACAGTGGTGTCTCCTCAGAGGAGAAAATGTGGGCCCCTGTGACAGTGGTGTCTCCTCAGAGGAGACAATGTGGGCCCCTGTGACAGGGGTGTCTCCTCAGAGGAGACAATGTGGCCACTGTAACAGTGGTGTCTCCTCAGAGGAGACAATGTGGCCCCTGTGACAGTGGTGTCTCCTCAGAGGAGTCAATGTGGGCCCTGTGACAGTGGTGTCTCCTCAGAGGAGACAATGTGGCCCCTGTGACAGTGGTGTCTCCTCAGAGGAGACAATGTGGCCCCTGTGACAGTAGTGTCTCCTCAGAGAAGTCAATGTGGGCCCTGTGACAGTGGTGTCTCCTCAGAGGAGACACCACTGTTTATATTTACCATTCAACACTACCCTTGGCCACCTTCCGACCCTTCACCACCTTCCCAACCCTTCACCACCTTCCCTACCCTTCACCACCTTCCGACCCTTCACCACCTTCCCTACCCTTCACCACCTTCCCTTCCCTTCACCACCTTCCCTACCCTTCACCACCTTCCCTACCCTTCACCACCTTCCCTACCCTTCACCACCTTCCCTACCCTTCACCACCTTTCCTACCCTTCACCACCTTCCCTACCCTTCACCACCTTCCTTACCCTTCACCACCTTCACTACCCTTCACCACCTTCCCTACCCTCACCACCTTCCCTACCCTTCACCACCTTCCCTACCCTTCACCACCTTCCCTACTCTTCACCACCTTCCCTACCCTTCACCTCCTTCCCTACCCTTCACCACCTTCCCTACCCTTCACCACCTTCCCTACCCTTCACCACCTTCCCTACCCTTCACCACCTTCCCTACCCTTCACCACCTTCCCTACCCTTCACCACCTTCCCTACCCTTCACCACCTTCCCTACCCTTCAACACCTTCCCTATCCTTCACCACCTTCCCTCCCCTTCACCACCTTCCCTACCCTTCACCACCTTCCCTACCCTTCACCACTTTCCCTACCCTTCACCACCTTCCCTACCCTTCAGCACCTTACCTACCCTTCAACACCTTCCCTACCCTTCACCACCTTCCCTACCCTTCACCACCTTCCCTACCCTTCACCACCTTCCCTACCCTTCACCACCTTCCCTACCCTTCACCACCTTCCCAACCCTTCACCACCTTCCCTACCCTTCACCACCTTCCCTACCCTTCACCACCTTCCCTACCCTTCACCACCTTCCCTACCCTTCACCACTTTCCCTACCCTTCACCACCTTCCCTACCCTTCACCACCTTCCCTACCCTTCAACACCTTCCCTATCCTTCACCACCTTCCCTCCCCTTCACCACCTTCCCTACCCTTCACCACCTTCCCTACCCTTCACCACCTTCCCTACCCTTCACCACCTTCCCTACCCTTCACCACCTTCCCTACCCTTCACCACCTTCCCTACCCTTCAGCATCTTCCCTACCCTTCACCACCTTCCCTACCCTTCACCACCTTCCCTACCCTTCACCCAACCCGTTCTCGTTATAGCACGTCACATTCTGACGTATACTTTACCTAAGGACAAAAACTGATGTACAAGAAGATTGTTGCGGCTCGGGAAACTGAGGTGATGTCCCGTTTTCTGTTCTTGGTGATGTTTGGTGAGATGTGGATGTGAGTGTTGGCGGCAGGGTAGCAATGGCCTTATTCTGTATATTTATAGTGGGCCTTAAAGTGGGTGGGCCGACAAGCAGCTCCACATCTCACCAAACATCACCGGATAACGACCACCCTGGAAATTTAGCTTGTTGGTGTTCTCATTGATAACAAGCCGATTTTTTTCAGTGCCTTATTCAAAAGAAAAAGTTTCTAAAACAGTTGGCATTCTTTCTAAAATCAGATATTATGTACCTCGGCCTTGCTTGTAACGCTCTATTTCTCTCTCATCTATCCTTATCTGAACTATGGTATGTGAAAGTTTTGTAGTTAACTGTGAGAAGTTTTGGAATAAATTGAAATTGGTATAAGGAATTGTAGCTCGGAAAATTTCTAAGAACTTTCTTTATTCTTTAACCTTTATTCATGTCGTGATATTCAACTAGGTCGCCTGAGGAAGGACTTGCTTAGCTAACACACCAGTGTAGTAACCAGCTCATTCCTCACTTTGGGACCATGTATGAACAATTGACTAGGCGCGAGCAAACGCCGAGACCCCAATGAAAATTGAAATCCCCCCCACTTAGGCCGCCGACCTTCGCCAATCGCCGAAGCGAATCTAACGAGTAGGTCACGGGCTCTCACAACAATAATTTATTGTTGTGTGGTGCCGTATATTTGATCCAAAGCTCAGAAAATTAGTCTCAATTTTAGTCGAGTGTGAAGAACATTTGCATAACAATAATAATGTGTGGGGGTGTAACGAAAAGACAGTGTTAACCATAACAACTTAGTTTATTCAATAAAGTACTAACTACTACAACAAAACAAAAGAAATGTCAATGACGTTACTCGAAATCCTTCCTGTGACACTATCAATGACAGCTAGACACCAGCCCTTCGGACTGCATAATGAACTAACTCGAACATAAGCGTGACCACAGAGGAATCAACAAGCAAGCAAGAACTAACAGATCTATAATCACAATTACAACAAATGACACAGTAGGTTATGAAATACGTCTCCAGTAACCTCCTAACTGTTCTACGCCTCAGTGCAGTCTACTCCTGCAACAGCGGTTGCAATGCAATCAAATCAGTAGTCTTTCAATGACAACAATAACTAATGGGTTCACTGGCAACTCCAGCACCCTTCCTCAAATTAATCCTTACGTTAACACTACGTCCCACGGACGATCAACAATCATTAACAATTGATTTACGTTAATACCACAATAACATTTACGTTAATAACAAGGTAACATTTACGTTAAATTAACAACTCTTACAACTGTCACTAGTAACGCGGAAATCAAACAACACTCTACCCGTCGAGCATTCAGTGAGAAAATCCCATTAATCCCTGTACTTCCAGACAGCTGATTAATCTCTTTACTAGTTACGTTAATTTACGTTAATCGGTTACTAATCACTCAGCGATGGTAAACTCTGATTTACAATGTCCAAAGTGCTAAGAGAACGGTAATCACTCGTGATTACCTTTAGAGTAATTAATTACTATCCTCAAGATCAATAATTAAACAATTAAAATACGCAACCTTTCACACTGGCTCAGCAATTTACATTAAGGTATGAATTCCGTCTGAGCCTTCCATACTCAGACCAATTCAGGCGGCTAATAACAGTAATTAGCCCCACGTTTACGTTATTCTAAAATGACGTTACTCCTCTCACGAGTCAATCAAATGCCGGTACTTCCGGGCAGATAACGACGTTACGTTAATGGAACAATGTAGCCTTCGTGTGAGTCGATCAAACAAGGATCGAGATTAATTACTTTGACTTCCTGAAACACGTCAATTACCCGGCCCACTGACCGTTAATTACGACAGACAATACTCTAATTCTTATCTGGCTGATGGCTAGGCTCCTCGAGACTACCGTAGCTGCTTACAGGAAAGTAAATTAACCCAAACGCATTCTACGTTACTCAAATTGTCAAAGAACAAATTCTCTTGAAGCAATGGGCGTTCCCTTGGTTACGTTATATTAATTGCCTCGCAATCACCTCACTGAATACTGGACTTCGATGTCCTACCAGATAACCAGGAGAATATATTTGTATCCAAGTACTCGTCTACAGCCGAGTTCCCCCACGACAATGACAAATCACACTAACAAATCACAGTGATTTACGTTACAATCCGGTTCCTATGACAATACTGCAGAATCTAGCAAAATAACATACAGGACATGAACCCTCTAGAACACTGCCCCACAATGGTTTTACTGGACTGCAATCACATCCGGTGATTGCTCAACACTAGCAACAATCACCATCAAATAACAACCCCCTTTGCAATAACACACACGGCAAGTACTCCAATTTCCAAATATTAGGATACTGCACACACTTACTTACTTACTGCTGCAAATGACCCCTAGAACATAGGTCAATATATTGCAATCACCACACAGTAAATAACACAATAACACTGGGCACCGTGACACTACGATTATATATATATATATAATTACCGCTGACACATGTAGCCTACAGCTATCAAACGTTATTGGGAACACTAAGGAGAATCTCACGCTCCTTAAATCACATGGGTGAGTGATTTATCGGTCACGCATGCCGATAAACACTCGAGAGTTACGTTACTCGACAGAGCGGGGGCGGTCTCTCTAGACGGCCTCGTCACTCACCAAACCTCACCAAAATTACGTTAATTAATACTGCAACCACAATATATATATTTATATAAATCACACTTGTCACGGCCCTGGGAACACTACAAGAAATTTAAGCCACACTGTGGTACACTCCACAATAATCATTGCCAGGAATCACTGGCGTTACACATAGCTGAGCGCTCAGTGTTGGAATTCCACACCTGCAAGACCACACATGGAAATGATATCACTCCGTCCCACGGACGATCAAAAATGATTACCACAATGAAATAAAAGAATTTATTACATGGACATCCTCTCCGTCCTTGGCTAAACTATGTATCCTGTTCCCCGTGTGTACCCACACACACACACACACACACACACACACACACACACACACACTGTACGTCTGTGTACACCAGACTTCTGGTGTACACAGAAGTCTCTCTGGACTGACAAGATGACAACACAGGTGATTAATCTCCTCGCCCACAATTCACTCCACCTGAACAGGTGCTGCGTGACAATGTGACGGAACACTTGACCTCGAATTCAAGCTTTAGAGACTACTAATCACCGAAATACACACATAGGTACTTACTCATTCACACTGCCGGCTTTACACACCATTCCCATACATCAGGCACCCCTCTATAGGTGGCTGGCTCGTCCCGGGTGGCGTAGGCGGCGGTAGTTCCTGACCGTAGTACTTATACGGAAATTTGGCGCACACTCCAACCCCTCCCACTCAACACGGCTGAGTTCGCACCCTCGACTCCCCGGTGAAGTGAAGCGTTCATACCCAGGTGACACGCCCAACGATAGCGTCTCACACCAACATTGGGAAATTGCCTTAACACTGACACGAATTTTCCCGTTCCCATCGACTGCTACAGAGCACTAGCAAGTCTAATCATCACTGGTATGGGATCTACGAGTCTTGCTGCTCGTATGCACATTCCCCCACGATCCCAGATCACTGTACCTCTACCCCCTGCATACAATAATGTCTTAAACCCCTCCAAGCGACGACTTCGGCCGGATTCTGTGACGACCGATGTCGTAGGTGAAGCAGGAAGCATCAGCAGTTATAGTCCAGCCACCACGACGCCCTATACATCAATTTGGCCGAATTGAGTACAGGAACGTCTTGACAAGGTGGCGGCTGAGTTCAGAATGAGGCTCACAACGGCTATCCCCGCGTCCTTCTCGAAATAACCAATGAGAGGAAGGCATACAGCGGCCTACCCCACTCATCCAATCAGCGACGGTGTAGCATAGCCCCTAAGGCAGCTCCAAGATGGCCGACCAACATGGCGGCTCAAGATGTTTCTAAGATGGCGGCTGGTTTCCATGACAACCACTCGAGTGGCCGGCGAGCGTGGGACCCCACATGTTTCACCCCACGCCTGCGGCCTAGCCGTTCGCGCGCAAAGTTGTCTGGCTCCATGCCATACAATGAGATGATGCTATCAGCTCTAGCACTGTCCACAGACATGCCACCCCGGCCAGGGTAACATTTATGGACTGCTGATGACTGGGGCTCTCACATGAGCCCAAACACTAGATGTTTCGGTTGCTGGTACAAAACTTAAATCCGCCCACTTAACAAGTGCACTTAACAAGTGTACTGGCTCCCACAGGCATAAGAGCACTATTGTAAGTGAGCTGGTGAACCACCTCCTCACATAACTCCCCACCAAAAAGATAAAATTTCCCGGAGGAAAATTTCATCTAAAAATCACCAGCCACTTACACTTGGCTCTTAAGTGCACGGCGGCTGGGTGGTGGTGGTGATTCATCCGTTTTCTGTTGACGTCGGTGGCTGGCGGGACAAGATGTGACGTCACTGGCTCGTCCAGGGTGGTACTTCCTGACCATAGTGCGGTCGTGCTCAGGTTCTGGGTCCAGGTTAAGCCGGCTCAACGCCTCGCAGCTTCCCTTCCTCAGTCCCTTCACACTCTCGCCCCACAGGTCTGTGTCATACTGGACACAATAGGTAGCACACTGGGATGGACTTACCAATGAAGTACAGACTCAACACCTTCCCTACTCTACCGACACAATCCCGACAGTTAGCAGACTGTCTTGACTTCCCGGTAACAGGGTCTTTCTTCCTGTCTGTCTGTCACTCTCAGACCGGGTTGCTCTACCGACTGAGTTGACCGGGCTGAGGCCTCTTCAGCAGCTGTCAAACCTCGCCCCTCACTGAGCACTTGGTCACTGACCTGCTCGTTCATCAATCTCTCAGCGACCGTTCGTTTGTCTGAACGATCTTCCAACAGCCTGAAAGATTGGTCCAGAATATCCACTTCACTTGTGGGAACCACAGCTACCTTAGCCTCACCACTGGTAACATCAAGCAGACGTTTACTCTCCTGAGTGGTGGTAACCCTCGCGGGCCGGGCTGGTCGACAGGTTGTGGCGGGATCACCTGATCCGGGCCACACCCGTCTCACTGGGCTCACCCCCGTTTTCTGTGAAATAAAAGAAGGAAAATTGCTCTTTTTCCCTTTTACCTCATGCACCTGATCTTTCGCCTGATAAGAGGCGACCTTGACTTCCTCAGCTGGCGGCCGTGTGACATCGCCGTCAGCTGGTGAGACCCATCTGAGTCCCCCTGAATCAGTTCTCGTTTTCTGTGCAATAGGGAGAGGAGGATGGCTCCGGTTTCCTTTCACCTGCTGCGCCTCTTCTTCTGTCTGGGCGGCGGTGATCTCTGCTCGACCAGCCGGCTGACGCTTGGTGTCAACGCCAGCGGGTTTAACCTTCCTCTCACCTGTTCCTGTTTCCTCTGGGTCATTTCCACAGGACAGACCCACCTGGTTCCCTATACCAGGAGTATTACCTATCAAAAGTCCATACACTGCCTTTCTACTTAGCGCAGCTTTGATCTTACCTTTGATATATGGGGTGTCTACCAACACGGACACTTCTTCCATGTCCTTACCCATGTCATCTGGGTACTGGACACGGAGGGTTCGACCTGTTCTACTCTCAGGCTCAACCAAACTGCTCCTGACCATGTTAACTGTAGCACCCCGGTCTCGAAAGACACTCGTCCATTGCCCATTAACTCTTCCTCTAGTTAACTCGAGTGTGTGTCTTAGGACATCACCTCCCACGGTACTCATGCCTGTAACGTGCACCTTGGTCACCTTCATAGTCTTAAGCCTAGTGCTGCTCGGGCACTTAGCTGCTCGGTGACCTGCCATGTTGCATGTGAAGCACCTGGGTCCCTTAACCTTGGGTTTCTGTTGGTGTCCCTTAGACTTACTTTCTTTAGGTTTGGCTCCCTTACTTGGAGCTTGAGTAAACCTTTCAACCTTTGTCACACATCGATCTAGGTATGCATCCCTAGGATCGATCTTCTCCTCTCTTGGCAATAGAGGAGGTATCTCTACTTCCAGCGCCTGTACCTCTGAGCTTGGCGCGGCAGGAGGGGCTTGACTCCCCGTCCTTGCCTCGGATTGCACTCTTGCAATTTCCAATCTAGTCAATCTCTCGTGGTGGGCATTCCACATGAAGGCCACGAACTTGGCCTTATTCTCTCCTTGCAGATTAAAACCATCAGCTTGAGCTGCTAGGTACTGTAAAGTCATTTCCTCCTGGGGTTGTTCAGTCCCCATCCTGAGAGGTTGTTCTGGTATCTGATTGACTACTTCCAATGAAACGTTTCTGTGGCCCAAGGAATCAGTCCTTAGCCTAGGCTGGGGTCGCGACTCCCCTTCCTTCTCCTGGGGTGGACTCAATCCCACACCCCCTGACATACCGACTATACCACGGTCGGCTAGGGGAATTCCCTTGTCCCCTAGATCACTTCTGTTTGCTCTTTCTAGACATAGACGCCGTACATAGGCATTATGATCCTCAACATACTGCCGACATTCCTCATCTGTACGACTGTTTCTATCCTTTGGCAGCACGCCATACTTAGTCACATACAGATATACGTACTTATGCCTATAATCCTCATCCATTCTGTGTGTGTGGTGTGTGTGTACCTAATCCTGCTAACCGACAACATACACACCCACAGCAATATTGTTCTGCAATGTTCTGCACACCTTTCATAGGTTTCTCAACTTGATGAATCTCACTTTTCTGATTATGAATCAAAAGTCTACGGCCCCACGTTGGGCGCCACGCTTTGAGAGTTTTGTTGTTAACTTGTGAGAAGTTTTGGAATAAATTAAAATTGGTATAAGGAATTTTAGCTCGGAAAATTTCTAAGAATTTTCTTTATTCTTTAACCTTTATTCCTGTCGTGATATTCAACTAGGTCGCCTGAGGAAGGACTTGCTTAGCTAACACACCAGTGTAGTAACCAGCTCATTCCTCACTTTGGGACCATGTATGAACAATTGACTAGGCGCGAGCAAACGCCGGGACCCCAATGAAAATTGAAATCCCCCCCCACTTAGGCCGCCGACCTTCGCCAATCGCCGAAGCGAATCTAACGAGTAGGTCACGGGCTTTCACAACAATAATTTATTGTTGTGTGGTGCCGTATATTTGATCCAAAGCTCAGAAAATTAGTCTCAATTTTAGTCGAATGTGAAGAACATTTGCATAACAATAATAATGTGTGGGGGTGTAACGAAAAGACAGTGTTAACCATAACAACTTAGTTTATTCAATAAAGTACTAACTACTACAACAAAACAAAAGAAATGTCAATGACGTTACTCGAAATCCTTCCTGTGACACTATCAATGACAGCTAGACACCAGCCCCTCGGACTGCATAATGAACTAACTCGAACATAAGCGTGACCACAGAGGAATCAACAAGCAAGCAAGAACTAGCAGATCTATAATCACAATTACAACAAATGACACAGTAGGTTCTGAAACACGTCTCCAGTAACCTCCTAACTGTTCTACGCCTCAGTGCAGTCTACTCCTGCAACAGCGGATGCAATGCAATCAAATCAGTAGTCTTTCAATGACAACAATAACTAATGGGTTCACTGGCAACTCCAGCACCCTTCCACAAATTAATCCTTACGTTAACACTCCGTCCCACGGACGATCAACAATCAATAACAATTGATTTACGTTAATAACACAATAACATTTACGTTAATTACAAGGTAACATTTACGTTAAATTAACAACTCTTACAACTGTCACTAGTAACGCGGAAATCAAACAACACTCTACCCGTCGAGCATTCAGTGAGAAAATCCCATTAATCCCTATACTTCCAGACAGCTGATTAATCTCTACTAGTTACGTTAATTTACGTTAATCGGTTACTAATCACTCAGCGATGGTAAACTCTGATTTGCAATGTCCAAAGTGCTAAGAGAACGGTAATCACTCGTGATTACCTTTAGAGTAATTAATTACTATCCTCAAGATCAATAATTAAACAATTAAAAATACGCAACCTTTCACACTGGCTCAGCAATTTACATTAAGGTATGAATTCCGTCTGAGCCTTCCATACTCAGACCAATTCAGGCGGCTAATAACAGTAATTAGCTCCACGTTTACGTTATTCTAAAATGACGTTACTCCTCTCACGAGTCAATCAAATGCCGGTACTTCCGGGCAGATAACGACGTTACGTTAATGGAACAATGTAGCCTTCGTGTGAGTCGATCAAACAAGGATCGAGATTAATTACTTTGACTTCCTGAAACACGTCAATTACCCGGCCCACTGACCGTTAATTACGACAGACAATACTCTAATTCTTATCTGGCTGATGGCTAGGCTCCTCGAGACTACCGTAGCTGCTTACAGGAAAGTAAATTAACCCAAACGCATTCTACGTTACTCAAATTGTCAAAGAACAAATTCTCTTGAAGCAATGGGCGTTCCCTTGGTTACGTTATATTAATTGCCTCGCAATCACCTCACTGAATACTGGACTTCGATGTCCTACCAGATAACCAGGAGAATATATTTGTATCCAAGTACTCGTCTACAGCCGAGTTCCCCCACGACAATGACAAATCACACTAACAAATCACAGTGATTTACGTTACAATCCGGTTCCTATGACAATACTGCAGAATCTAGCAAAATAACATACAGGACATGGACCCCCTAGAACACTGCCCCACAATGGTTTTACTGGACTGCAATCACATCCGGTGATTGCTCAACACTAGCAACAATCACCATCAAATAACAACCCCCTTTGCAATAACACACACGGCAAGTACTCCAATTTCCAAATATTAGGATACTGCACACACTTACTTACTTACTGCTGCAAATGACCCCTAGAACATAGGTCAATATATTGCAATCACCACACAGTAAATAACACAATAACACTGGGCACCGTGACACTACGATTATATATATATATAATTACCGCTGACACATGTAGCCTACAGCTATCAAACGTTATTGGGAACACTAAGGAGAATCTCACACTCCTTAAATCACATGGGTGAGTGATTTATCGGTCACGCATGCCGATAAACACTCGAGAGTTACGTTACTCGACAGAGCGGGGGCGGTCTCTCTAGACGGCCTCGTCACTCACCAAACCTCACCAAAATTACGTTAATTAATACTGCAACCACAATATATATATTTATATAAATCACACTTGTCACGGCCCTGGGAACACTACAAGAAATTTAAGCCGCACTGTGGTACACTCCACAATAATCATTGCCAGGAATCACTGGCGTTACACATACCTGAGCGCTCAGTGTTGGAATTCCACACCTGCAAGACCACACATGGAAATGATATCACTCCGTCCCACGGACGATCAAAAATGATTACCACAATGAAATAAAAGAATTTATTACATGGACATCCTCTCCGTCCTTGGCTAATCTATGTATATTCTGTGTTCCCGTGTGTACCCACACACACACACACACTGTACGCCTGTGTACACTAGACTTAAGTCCCTCTGGACTGACAAGATGACAACACAGGTGATTAATCTCCTCGCCCACAATTCACTCCACCTGAACAGGTGCTGCGTGACAATGTGACGGAACACTTGACCTCGAATTCAAACTTTAGAGACTACTAATCACCGAAATACACACATAGGTACTTACTCATTCACACTGCCGGCTTTACACACCATTCCCATACATCAGGCACCCCTCTATAGGTGGCTGGCTCGTCCCGGGTGGCGTAGGCGGCGGTAGTTCCTGACCGTAGTACTTATACGGAAATTTGGCGCACACTAGAACCCCTCCCACTCAACACGGCTGAGTTCGCACCCTCGACTCCCCGGTGAAGTGAAGCGTTCATACCCAGGTGACACGCCCAACGATAGCGTCTCACACCAACATTGGGAAATTGCCTTAACACTGACACGAATTTCCCCGTTCCCATCGACTGCTACAGAGCACTAGCAAGTCTAATCATCACTGGTATGGGATCTACGAGTCTGTTGCTGCTCGTATGCACATTTCCCCACGATCCCAGATCACTGTACCTCTACCCCCTGCATACAATAATATCTTAAACCCCTCCAAGCGACGACTTCGGCCGGATTCTGTGATGACCGATGTCGTAGGTGAAGCAGGAAGCATCAGCAGTTGTAGTCCAGCCACCACGACGCCCTATACATCAATTTGGCCGAATTGAGTACAGGAACGTCTTGACAAGGTGGCGGCTGAGTTCAGAATGAGGCTCACAACGGCTATCCCCGCGTCCTTCTCGAAATAACCAATGAGAGGAAGGCATACAGCGGCCTACCCCTCTCATCCAATCAGCGACGGTGTAGCATAGCCCCTAAGGCAGCTCCAAGATGGCCGACCAACATGGCGGCTCAAGATGTTTCTAAGATGGCGGCTGGTTTCCATGACAACCACCCAAGTGGCCAGCGAGCGTGGGGCCCCACATGTCTACCCACCCCACGCCTGCGGCCTAGGCGTTCGCGCGCAAAGTTGTCTGGCTCCATGCCATACAATGAGATGATGCTATCAGCTCTAGCACTGTCCACAGACATGCCACCCCGGCCAGGGTAACATTTATGGACTGCTGATGACTGGGGCTCTCACATGAGCCCAAACACTAGATGTTTCGGTTGCTGGTACAAAACTTAAATCCGCCCACTTAACAAGTGCACTTAACAAGTGTACTGGCTCCCACAGGCATTAGAGCACTATTGTAAGTGAGCTGGTGAACCATCTCCTCACATGCCTCTAGACGGCCCCTTATGTGCCTCTAGGCGGCCCCTTATGTGCCTCTAGGCAGCCCTTTATGAGTCTCTAGGCGGCCCTTTATGTGCCTCTAGGCGGCCCTTTATGTGCCTCTAGGCGGCCCTTTATGTGCCTCTAGGCGGCCCTTTATGTGCCTCTAGGCGGTCCTTTATGTGCCTCTAGGCGGACCCTTTATGTGCCTCTAGTCATCCCGTATATGTGCCTCTAAGTGGCCCCTTTATGTGCCTCAATTCTGCCCCTTTGTGTGCCTCTAGGCGGCCCTTTATGCACCTCTAGGCGGTTTCCTTGTGCGCCTTTAATCGGCCCCTTTATGTGTCTCTAGTCATCCCCTTTATATGCCTCTATGCGGTTCCTATATGCGCCTCTATGCGGCCCATTTATGTTGCTCTAAGCAGCCTCTTTATGCACCTCTATGTGGCTCTCTGCGGCCCTTTTTATGCACCTGTAGGCGGCCTCATCAGGTGCCACTAGGTGGCCTCCTTATGTACCTCTAGGCGACCCCTTTATGTGCCTCTAGACGGCCCCTTTATGTACCTCTAGGCGGCCCTTTATGTACCTCTAGGCGGCCCCTTTATGTACCTCTTGGAGGCCCTTTTATGTGCCTCTAGGCGGCCCTTTATGTGCCTCTAGGCGGCCCCTTTATGTGCCTCTAGGCGGCCCCTTTATGTGCCTCTAGGCTGCCCCTTTATGTGCTTCTAGGTGGCCTTTTTATGTACCTCGAGGCGGCCCCTTTATGTACCTCTTGACGGCCTCTTTATGTGCCTCTAGGCGGCCATGTTATGTGCCTTTAAGCGGCCCCTTTATGTACCACTAGACGACCTCTATATGTGCCTCTAGGCGGCCCCTAATTAAAACAAGATGTTAGTGTTAAGCATTGGACCAGAAATACATTTTTGAGATCACTAAAACAAATAAAATTCCAAAGTCTGCCTCCTGCATTTTATTTTATTTTATAACTTAAAACTTGTCAATATTTTGACATAACTCCTGTGATCATTGTGGTGTTGGCTTCTGGTTTAGGTAGAGTAATGGTGCTCATTTTCTCACACAGAAATATACGGTGTAGCATTTAGTAATGTTATTCTCTGCCTTTATCTTGCTCTTGTAAGGACCTATTTAGATTATGCAGTTCAGTTTGGTCAACATACAATATACTGGACATAATTTGACTTGAACCCGTAAAGAGAAGAATGACAAAGTTGATCTCAGGAATTAGAAATCTCCCTTATTAAGAGAGATTAAGGAAGCTATGTTTACACATTCTTCGAAAAGTATAGTTGATATTATTGATGTTGTCAAAAGGATGAAAAATTATATCGAAGGTAGTAATAATAAGTTGTTAACTATATCAACACAAAACAGAACAAGAAATGATAAATCTGTATCAATAAGAAATAATGTCTGCTTCTCTGTCTATGCGAGCTAGAAGACCCTACTCAGGGAGCTAGCCTCACCTAATTTCTAACAGTAATTCCTGCTGGGTATGTGCCCAACAGGGAATGGCATATATGTAGGGAGTACAACTCTAAAGAGTACCAAAGCTCCCCCCCTACCACGAACTTTGCTATATCATATTAATTAGGCTTTGAATTATTTATTTATTTTCTCGCAAGGGTTCCCAGCTGAGCTTCTGTGTAGATCGCCCTCTCCCCCTCCGCTCTCTTGTGGACAATATTCACAGTATAATGTTAACAACTTGCATGGAGTTTACTACAAGTAAACTTCCGTCCCCTGAGAGTCTCTTATAGGAGCAACGATGGCGGGCCGCGTAGAGGCTCATCATATAAAATGGCCGACTAGAGGCACATAAAATGGCCGCCTAGAGGCACATAAAATGGCCACCCAAAGGCGCATAAAGAGGCCACCTAGAGGCACATAAAGGGGCACAAGAGGCACATAAAGGGGCACCTAGAGGCACATAAAAGGGCACAAGAGGCACATAAAGGGGCACCTAGAGGCACATAAAGAGGCCGCTAAGAAGTCCATAAAAGGGCCGCCAAGAGGTCCAAAAAGAGGCCGCCTAGAGATCCATAAAAGGGCAGCCTAGAGGCACATAAAAGGCCGCCAAGAGGCACATAAAGGGGCCGCCTAGAGGCACATAAAGGGGACACCAAGAGGCACATAAAGAGGCCGCCATGAGGCACATAAAGAGGCCACCTAGAGGCAAATAAAGAGGCCGCCAAGAGGCACATAAAGGGGCCGCCTAGAGGCCCAAAAAAAGGCCGCCAAGAGGCACATAAAGAGGCCGCCATGAGGCACATAAAGAGGCCACCTAGAGGCAAATAAAGAGGCCGCCAAGAGGCACATAAAGGGGCCGCCTAGAGGCACATAAAGAGGCCGCCAAGAGGCACATAAAGAGGCCACCTAGAGGCACACAAAGAGGCCACCTAGAGGCACATAAAGGGGCACCAAGAGGCATATAAAGAGGCAGCCTAGAGGCACATAAAGAGGCCACCTAGAGGCACACAAAGAGGCCACCTAGAGGCACATAAAGAGGCCGCCTAGAGGCACACAAAGAGGCCACCTAGAGGCACATAAAGGGCCACCTAGAGGCACATAAAGAGGCAGCCTAGAGGCACATAAAGAGGCCGCTAAGAAGTCCATAAAAGGGCCGCCTAGAGGTCCAAAAAGAGGCCGCCTAGAGGTCCATAAATGGGCAGCCTAGAGGCACATAAAAGGCCGCCAAGAGGCACATAAAGGGCCGCCTAAAGGCACATAAAGGGGCCACCTAGAGGCACATAAAGGGGCCACCTAGAGGCACATAAAGGGGCCGCCTAGAGGCACATAAAGAGGCCCCCAAGAAGCACATAAAGAGGCCACCTAGAGGCACATAAAGGGGCCACCTAGAGGCTCATAATAAGACCGCCTAGAGGTACATAAAGGGGTCGCCTAGATGTACATAAAGGGGCCGCCTAGAGGCACATAAAGGGGCCGCCTAGAAGCACCGAAAGAGACCGCCTAGATGTACATAAAGGGGCCGCCTAGAGTCACATAAAGGGGCTGCCTAGAGGCACATAAAGGGGCTGCCTAGAGGCACATAAAGGGCCGCCTAGAGGCACATAAAGGGGCTGCCTAGAGGCTCATGAAAGGGCCGCCTAGAGGCACATAAAGAAGCCGCCTAGAGGTACATAAAGGGGCTGCCTAGAGGCACATAAAGGGCCGCCTAGAGGCACATAAAGAAGCCGCCTAGAGGCACATAAAGGGGCTGCCTAGAGGCACATAAAGGGCCGCCTAGAGGCACATAAAGGGGCTGCCTAGAGGCTCATGAAAGGGCCGCCTAGAGGCACATAAAGGAGCAGCCTAGAGGCACATAAAGGGGCAGCCTAGAGGCACATAAAGCTGCAGCCTAGAGGCACATAAAGAAGCCGCCTAGAGGCACATAAAGGGCCGCCTAGAGGCACATAAAGGAGCACCCTAGAGGTACATAAAGGGGCCGCCTAGAGGCACATAAAGGAGCAGCCTAGAGGCACATAAAGGGGCAGCCTAGAGGCACATAAAGCTGCAGCCTAGAGGCACATAAAGAAGCCGCCTAGAGGCACATAAAGGGCCGCCTAGAGGCACATAAAGGAGCACCCTAGAGGCACATAAAGGGGCAGCCTAGAGGCTCATAAAGGGGCAGCCTAGAGGCACATAAAAGGGTCGCCTAGAGCACATAAAGTGGCCGCCTAGAGGCGCATAAAGGGGACGCCAAGAGGCCCATAAAAAGGCCGCCTAGAGGCACAAAAGGCCAGTGTTGAATGCCAGTGTTGGCACTATTCTCCTCCCGCCCCATATTGCGACCGATGTTCGGAATCTGCAGGTCTATCACGATGATATTCGGCATATCCTTGAGGTCCAAGGCCATTCTGTCCTACAGGTAGACTCGTTTACTCGTCCCCCTCGTGGTCATCGCTGTCAACCCCTCCGGGTTGTGAAGATTACCTTTGATGGTTGGACCCTTCCACCCTCTGTCATTCTTGCTGGTGCCAGGTGCTCTGTTCAGGAGTACATTCCTTTTCCTCGGCTCTGTAACAAGTGCTGGAGGTTTGGGCATGGTGCCCTCCGCTGCTCTGGGACTGTCTCTCTCTGTCCTTTGTGTGGGGGCAAAGTTCACTCTAAGTCGGAGTGCACTTCTCCCCAGGCTCGTTGCCTCAACTGCAGTGAGGCCCATCCTACCTTCTCCCGTGCGTGTGTCCATTACAAGCTTGAGGCAGCCGTCCTCAACTTGAAGCACCGGGAGCGTTTGTCTTTTCCTGACGCGAGGTGCCAGGTTTGCCTGCTCCCGCCTTATGCTAACGTCTCTTATGCTCACATGTTGCGCTCTTCCTCTCCTCGTCCTTCCCACCTTCCTCAGACTTACAACCGCTTCCGGGCCTTGGACCCTGATACGCCCACTGCCCCCTCCTCTGTTCCTTTGAGTTCTGTCCCGAAGGGTCCCCCTCCGGGTCCTCTGTCTGGGGTTCCCCTTCTTTCTGCCCGGTCGGTCATGTCTCCTGTGTTTTCTTCCTCGTCTCCCTCCGATCCTCCTTCCCATCCTTCTCCTCCGTCTATTGACTCTCCCTGCCACCAGTCAGTGCGGGCTGATGTCCATCGCTCTCCTAATGGCCGTCGTGTGTGCTCTCGTTCAGCTTCTCCTGTTGAGACGCTGGAATCCGTTGTCCAGTACGTAGTTGCTGGGACACCTGTCTCTTTAAGTCAGAAGTGTAAGCCTGGCTCTTCTCCTTCCTCCTCCCCGGCAGGTAAGAAGGCTTCGCTTTCTTCCTCGGCCCCTACTTCTGATTCTATCACTCCTTCCCTTCCCATTTCGGTGGTTGCGCCCCCTGTTCCTGCTATGGAGGTTTCTTTGACCCCCGCTTCCCTCTCGGTTGCTGCCCTTGCTGAAGTGCGCTTCCCTCTTTCTCCTCCCCCTCTTCCTGCTGCTGTCCTTGACTGCTCCTCTCGGTTGTCTCCTCCTCTTCCTCCGGACCCCGCCCGTCCGCCTCTGGTCTGTTCTCCCGCTTCCTTCCCTCTGTCTTTGCTCAGTTTACCCATGTCCCCTAACCCTGACTTTGCTGACCCTGATCTTCTTTAATGTGCTATGTTGCTCTTTCGCCTTTGTTTCTTCCTTGTTCTCTGTTGTTGTCCTTTCTCTTCTCGTCGATGTCTATTCTTCAATGGAACGTTCGAGATTATTACGCCAATTTCCTTGAACTCCAACTTCTGATTTCGCGGTTTTCGCCCCTTTGTGTCTATCTCCAGGAGCCGATGCTTGGTGCTCGTCCTGGTCGCTTTCGTGGCTATTCCTTTCTCTCCCCCCCCCCAGCTGTTGCTTGGGCTCCTAACTATTCTGCTCTCTTGATTCGCTCTGATTTTCCCTTTGTCCCCCTTACTTTTTCCTTCGTCTCCCCACTGTTCTGCTGCCCGTATCTTTGTGGGGAAATGGTACACTGTTTGTTCCATTTATCTCCCTCCGAGTGTCCCGCTTTCTCTTCCTGATCTGAAACACATACTGGACTCCTTGCCGGAGCCTGTGCTTCTGCTGGGTGATTTCAATTGTCGTCATTCCCTTTGGGGTGATGTTCTGACGAACACCCGAGGTCGCCTTTTTGAGCCGTTTATCCTCTGTTCTTCCCTGTCTCTTCTGAATTCTCGTGAACCCGCGCATTTGAACTCTCGGACTCGTACCCTTTCCTGTCTTGATCTTTCTCTTTGCTCGTCTTCTCTTTACTTGGATTTCACGTGGCAGGTTCTTGATGACCTCCATGGCAGTGACCATTTCCCCATCCTTGTTCCTTTTTTTTCTTTTCACCCTCCCCTCTCCTTCCCTAGGTGGCAGTTTGCTAAAGCGGACTGGAACCTATTTACCCTCAGTGCTGATCTCTCTGACCTCTCCCTTCTGCCTCTCCCTCGCTCTCTCCTCTTTTTTCATGACACTGTCTTCGAAGCTGCCCTCTGGTCTATTCCTCGCTCTTCCTCTCAGGGTCCACGGCAGGGCGTGCCCTGGTGAAATGCAGACTCTGCTCGGGCTGTCCACTGTAAGCATGCAGCCTGGAAGAGACACCGCTGTCGGTAGACGGCCAATTTTTTTATTTTCTTTTGGAAAGCAAGTGCGGTGGCCCGTAGGGCCATCCGTATGGCTAAACGTGAATGTTGGGCATCTTATGTCTCCACCATTACGTCCGAAACCTCCTCTGCCACAGATCTGGAAGCGTATCCGCAAGATAGCGGGTAAGTTCGTTCCTGATGTTTCACCGGTCCTTCACCTCCGTGGTACTCTTGTGGCGGACCCGTTGCAGGTCGCTACCGAACTGGGTTCCCTTTTCTTCTGTTAGCTCTGGTCTTCATCTTCCCCAATCTTTCCTTCTTCGTAAATCTATCCTTCAATCTCGTCTTTTAGATTTCTGCACTCGTCTTCGACTTCCCTATAATGATCCCTTCTCTCTGAACTTCGTTCTGCCCTGGCCCTCTGCGGTTCTACAGCGGCGGGCTCCGATGGCATTCATTGAGATGCTTTGCCATCTCCCTCTGTGCACATCTCAGTATTTACTGAGTCTGTATAATCGGATCTGGGAGTCGTCGTCAGTCCCTGAGGACTGGCGGCTCGATGCCGTTGTCCTCCCTGTTCGCAAACCAGGGTCTCTGGGAACATCCCCTAAGGACTTTCACCTTATTGCCCCTCACACGTTGTGCCTGCAAACTCTTTGAACGTATGGTTAACGTTCGTCTGATGTGTTTTCTGGAACACCATAACCTCCTCTCCTCTTCTCAATTTGGTTTCCGCAAGTGCCGCAGCACGACAGATGTCCTGGTGAACTTGGAGGTCTATATTCGTACTGCTTTTGCTGCGAGGACGTCCGTTGTTGCCGTTCTTTTTGACCTGGAAAAGGCTTACGACACCACTTGGCGATATCATATTCTATCCCAGCTTCATTCTTTTGGCCTTCGTGGTCATCTCCCTCTCTTTCCCTGCAGCTTCCTCTCTCGTCGTTCCTTTCGGGTGCGCCTTGGTACCGCTCTCTCTGCTTCTTTTCAGCAATACGAAGGTGTACCCCAGGGTAGTGTTCTGAGCACTACTCTTTTTCTGGTTGCCCTCAATGGTCTTCTTTCCTCACTTCCTTCAGGTGTCTTCTCCTCTTTCTATGTCGATGATCTTAACCTTTGCTGTCAGGGTGATGATTCGCCTCTCCTTCAGCGCCGGCTTCAACTTGCGATTGATGCTGTGTCGTCTTGGGCCACCGATCATGGCTTCAAGTTCTCTACTTCTAAGACTTGTCCCATGACCTTTACTCGGAAACGGGTCATTCTTCGTCCCTCTTTGTCACTTTATGGTCATCCCCTTGAGTACAAAGATCCCACAAAGCTTTTGGGGTTATTCTTTGACACTCGTTTGTCTTGGTCGCCCCATATCTCTTACCTCCATGTTGAGTGTTCTAAGGCCCTCACCCTCCTTCAGGTATAGTCCCATACTTCTTGGGGAGCGGATAGGCGCACTCTCCTTGCTTTACATTCCTCTCTCGTCCTGTCTAAGCTCGATTATGATTGCCCTGCTTACTCGTCTGCTTCTCCTTCTATCCTTCGCCGTCTTGATGCTTTGCACCATACTGGGTTGCGCCTCAGTTCTGGTGTCTTTCGTTTGACTCCCGTTCTCCGCTTGTATGTTGACACTGGCTTCCTATCTCTCCAGGACCGCCGTGATCGCTACTGCCTTCGCTATCTTGCGCGGTCGTTGCAACATCCTTCCTCTCGCCTCTGTCGTGCTTTAACCTTTATCCCTCCTGCAGTTCCTGTTCCTCTTCACCACTTCCTCTCCCTCTTTCTGTCCGGTTATCTCGCTTACAGGATTCTCTTTCCATTCGTATTTCTAATATTTCTCCTAGTGTTCTTCCTTCTTTGCCCCCGTGGAGTGTCCCCCTTCCGCAGTTTTGTACTTCCTTGACCCACATCCCTAAAGCTTTTAACCCTCCTACGGTTCTAAAACGCCTTTTCCTTGAGCACTTTTCTTCTCACTCCCACTCCGTTTCCGTCTTTACCGATGGGTCTAAGTCTGCGGACGGTGTTCGCTACTCTGTTGTTTTTCCTGATCACACTTATATGTGTCGCTTACCTCCGGAGACTAACATCTTCACAGGGAGCGTTATGCTATTCTCTATGCTCTTCGTCTCCTGCTCTCTCGTTGTCAATCTTCCTTTGTAGTTGTTGTTGACTCTCGTAGTGCCCTCATGGCTCTTGGGTCCTTTAATCCGGTTCATCCAGTGGTTGTCGAGATCCAGCATTGGCTGTTTCTTGTTCACAGTAAATTTAAGTCGGTTGAGTTTTGTTGGGTTCCCAACCATATTGGTGTCTCTTTAAATGAGCGTGCGGATGCTGCCACCAGGGAAGCTGTCCACTCTTGTCCCATCTCTTGTAAAGGGGTTCCTTATTCCGACTTTTACCCGGTTATACATTCCTCCGTCCTTACCCGTTGGCAGGATTGTTGGTCGTCTGTTAAGGGTAACAAACTACGTTCTCTTAAAAGTTGTGTGTCCTCGTGGCCGTCCTCCTACCATCGTAACTGGCGATGGGAAACGGCCCTGGCGAGGTTGCGTATTGGCCATACTCGCTTAACTCATGGTGACTTGATGGAGCGCCGCCCTGCTCCTTATTGTTCCAATTGCATTGTCCCTCTTACAATCGTGCATATCCTTGTTGAATGTCTTGACTTCCGGGACGAGCGTGTGTCTTGTTTTCCGACCGTCCCCCGTGGTCGCTTGTCTCTTGATAGTATTCTTGGTGACTCGGATACTTTTGATATCGTTCGCCTTATGCGTTTTTGTTCTCGTATTGGCATCCTTGGTGATATTTAGCGCCCTCTGATTTTCCCGCACATTTGATGGTGCTACACAGCCTTCCCGGTTTGGTGCCTTCCTTTTGATAATTACTTACTTCTCTCCCTCCCGCCTTCCTTCTATATCTTCCCCCATCCCCCTCACCTCCCCCCCCACCTCACCTCTCCCTCTCACCCCCTTCTCCGCGCATCTCACCCCTTGCACAACTCTACCTAAACCTTCCCACCCCCAGATCCATTCTCAACTCTGCCCTTGCAAGAATTTTAAATTTAGCAATTACCAATAATCTTACCGTATTTTTGTGTTTCCACTATGTTCACAGCATATTCTCTGTTCAACTGTTTACACATTCTCTTTCATGTTATCTGCAAGTTCAATTCATTGCATAGTCTTACATGTTTTACAAAATGTTCATGCATTTTGTTCTTACATGTTCATTTTCTTACATGTTTCTTACATGTTCATGTTCTTACATGTTTCTTACATGTTCATGTTCTTACATGTTTCTTACATGTTCATGTTCTTACATGTTTCTTACATGTTCATGTTCTTACATGTTTCTTACATGTTCATGTTCTTACATGTTTCTTACAAAATGTTAGGTCACTTGGTAAACATTTTGTTGATATAAATGCACTACTCACAGCACTAGGTACTAATTTATCATTCATCATTTTAACAGAAACTTGGCTAAGTAAAGACTATACCCAACTCTACAATTTAGCTGGTTATAAAGCCATTCATAACTGCAGGCCTAATAAAAAAGGAGGTGGCACAGCAATATATTACAAAGATACCTTCATCTGCAATAGTGTCATCAGTGATTGAGACGACTATTGTGAATATACCTTTGCCAAGTTCTCCAGTAAATCCCTTAAATCCTCTCTGACTATCGGTGTCATCTATAGATTTCCTAATACCAACATAGCTTCATTCTCAGATAACGTAGAGAATCTTATCATAAATAACAATCTCAACAAAATTTACATCATTCTGGGAGGTGATTTCAACATTGACCTGGGTCTTCAAAACAACCCTCAAGTTGACTATTTCCGTAACAGCATGCACTCCTGTATGCTAATCCCCAAGCCCACCTGAGTCACTCAAACATCTGCCACTACTCTGGGTCACTTATGGACTAATATAACAGCTCCCCTTACATCTGGGGTAATCTATGACAGAACAACTGACCACTATCCTACCTTCCTCATAGCAAACATGGACACAGCACCGCCAGAAAGCAAGAAACTCTCATTCAGGCTACACAGTGAATCAGCTTTAGGCAATCTTTCTAATGCACTTCACAATATTAACTGGGAATCTGAATTTAATAATACACAGGATATAAACTCATTAACTAACCTCTTTCTCTCCAAAACTCTAAGCCTCTACAACACTCACTGTCCCCTCCTTACCAAACAAGTAACTGATAAAAGAAAAAATAACCCGTGGCTCACAAGTGGCATAATCAAATCAATCAACAATAAACATGAATATGAAAAGAAATTTAGGTTTGGGCTAGTTACAAAGGAAGTAGTTAAGAGGTACTCATCAGTGCTTACTAGTATCATAAGAAAAGCTAAACTTTTATATTATGAGACTAGATTCAAAGAAGCAAAAGGCAACATGGAAAACCATCTCTAATATCCTAGGAACTAAACAACACTCCCACAACCAGATAACACTCTTTAAGGATGGCCTTACACCGTCATCTGATTTAGAAATGGCGAATGAATTTAATAGCTTCTTTTCATCGGTTGGTGCTAACCTTGCCAGTAAAATCCCACAAACTCAGACACATATCAACACATATCTCTCAGGCGGCTATCCAAACTCTCTTCTCCTCTCACCAGTCAGCCCGTCAGATGTTGTGTCCATCATACACTCACTAAAAACCAAAGCTGGAAATAAATCAGGTTGTATCTGCACAAAGTGTAATGGTGCAACGCCAGTGTTCACCCTACCTGCCCTCCCACACCTCGCCAGGTTCACCCTACCTGCCCTCCTACACCTGGCCAGTGTCCACCCTACCTGCCCTCCCACACCTGGCCAGTGTTCACCCTACCTGCCCTCCCACACCTCGCCAGGTTCACCCTACCTGCCCTCCTACACCTGGCCAGTGTTCACCCTACTTGCCCTCCCACACCTGACCAGTCTTCACCCTACCTGCCCTCCCACACCTGGCCAGTGTTCACCCTACCTGCCCTCCCACACCTGGCCACTGTTCACCCTACCTGCCCTCCCACACCTGGCCAGTGTTCACCCTACCTGCCCTCCCACACCTGGCCAGTGTTCACCCTACCTGCTCTCCCACACCTGGCCAGTGTTCACCCTACCTGCCCTCCCACACCTGGCCAGTGTTCACCCTACCTGCCCTCCCACACCTGGCCAGTGTTCACCCTACCTGCCCTCCCACACCTGGCCAGTGTTCACCCTACCTGCCCTCCCACACCTGGCCAGTGTTCACCCTACCTGCCCTCCCACACCTGGCCAGTGTTCACCCTACCTGCCCTCCCACACCTGGCCACTGTTCACCCTACCTGCCCTCCCACACCTGGCCACTGTTCACCCTACCTGCCCTCCCACACCTGGCCAGTGTTCACCCTACCTGCCCTCCCACACCTCGCCAGTGTTCACCCTACCTGCCCTCCCACACCTGGCCACTGTTCACCCTACCTGCCCTCCCACACCTAGCCAGTGTTCACCCTACCTGCCCTCCCACACCTGGCCAGTGTTCACCCTACCTGCCCTCCCACACCTGGCCAGTGTTCACCCTACCTGCCCTCCCACACCTGGCCAGTGTTCACCCTACCTGCCCTCCCACACCTGGCCACTGTTCACCCTACCTGCCCTCCCACACCTAGCCAGTGTTCACCCTACCTGCCCTCCCACACCTGGCCAGTGTTCACCCTACCTGCCCTCCCACACCTGGCCAGTGTTCACCCTACCTGCCCTCCCACACCTGGCCAGTGTTCACCCTACCTGCCCTCCCACACCTGGCCAGTGTTCACCCTACCTGCTCTCCCACACCTGGCCACTGTTCACCCTACCTGCCCTCCCACACCTGGCCAGTGTTCACCCTACCTGCCCTCCCACACCTGGCCAGTGTTCACCCTACCTGCCCTCCCACACCTGGCCAGTGTTCACCCTACCTGCCCTCCCACACCTGGCCAGTGTTCACCCTACCTGCCCTCCCACACCTGGCCAGTGTTCACCCTACCTGCCCTCCCACACCTGGCCAGTGTTCACCCTACTTGCCCTCCCACACCTGGCCAGTGTTCACCCTACTTGCCCTCCCACACCTGGCCAGTGTTCACCCTACCTGCCCTCCCACACCTCGATAGTGTTCACCCTACTTGCCCTCCCACACCTCGCCAGGTTCACCCTACCTGCCCTCCCACACCTCGCCAGGTTCACCCTACCTGCAATCACACACCTCGCCAGGTTCACCCTACCTGCCCTCCCACACCTCGCCAGGTTCACCCTACCTGCCCTCCCACACCTCGCCAGTGTTCACCCTACCTGCCCTCCCACACCTGGCCAGGTTCACCCTACCTGCCCTCCCACACCTGGCCAGTGTTCACCCTACCTGCCCTCCCACACCTGGCCAGTGTTCACCCTACCTGCTCTCCCACACCTGGCCAGTGTTCACCCTACTTGCCCTCCCACACCTGGCCAGTGTTCACCCTACCTGCCCTCCCACACCTGGCCAGTGTTCACCCTACCTACCCTCCCACACCTGGCCAGTGTTCACCCTACCTGCCCTCCCACACTTCGCCAGTGTTCACCCTACCTGCCCTCCCACACCTCGCCAGTGTTCACCCTACCTGCCCTCCCACACCTGGCCAGTGTTCACCCTACCTGCCCTCCCACACCTGGCCAGTGTTCACACTACCTGCCCTCCCACACCTGGCCAGTGTTCACCCTACCTGCCCTCCCACACCTCGCCAGGTTCACCCTACCTGCCCTCCCACACCTGGCCAGTGTCCACCCTACCTGCCCTCCCACACCTGGCCAGTGTTCACCCTACCTGCCCTCCCACACCTGGCCAGTGTTCACCCTACCTACCCTCCCACACCTGGCCAGTGTTCACCCTACCTGCCCTCCCACACCTGGCCAGTGTTCACCCTACCTGCCCTCCCACACCTGGCCAGTGTTCACCCTACCTGCCCTCCCACACCTGGCCAGTGTTCACCCTACCTGCCCTCCCACACCTGGCCAGTGTTCACCCTACCTGCCCTCCCACACCTGGCCAGTGTTCACCCTACCTGCCCTCCCACACCTGGCCAGTGTTCACCCTACCTGCCCTCCCACACCTGGCCAGTGTTCACCCTACCTGCCCTCCCACACCTGGCCAGTGTTCACCCTACCTGCCCTCCCACACCTGGCCACTGTTCACCCTACCTGCCCTCCCACACCTGGCCACTGTTCACCCTACCTGCCCTCCCACACCTGGCCAGTGTTCACCCTACCTGCCCTCCCACACCTCGCCAGTGTTCACCCTACCTGCCCTCCCACACCTGGCCACTGTTCACCCTACCTGCCCTCCCACACCTAGCCAGTGTTCACCCTACCTGCCCTCCCACACCTGGCCAGTGTTCACCCTACCTGCCCTCCCACACCTGGCCAGTGTTCACCCTACCTGCCCTCCCACACCTGGCCAGTGTTCACCCTACCTGCCCTCCCACACCTGGCCACTGTTCACCCTACCTGCCCTCCCACACCTAGCCAGTGTTCACCCTACCTGCCCTCCCACACCTGGCCAGTGTTCACCCTACCTGCCCTCCCACACCTGGCCAGTGTTCACCCTACCTGCCCTCCCACACCTGGCCAGTGTTCACCCTACCTGCCCTCCCACACCTGGCCAGTGTTCACCCTACCTGCTCTCCCACACCTGGCCACTGTTCACCCTACCTGCCCTCCCACACCTGGCCAGTGTTCACCCTACCTGCCCTCCCACACCTGGCCAGTGTTCACCCTACCTGCCCTCCCACACCTGGCCAGTGTTCACCCTACCTGCCCTCCCACACCTGGCCAGTGTTCACCCTACCTGCCCTCCCACACCTGGCCAGTGTTCACCCTACCTGCCCTCCCACACCTGGCCAGTGTTCACCCTACTTGCCCTCCCACACCTGGCCAGTGTTCACCCTACTTGCCCTCCCACACCTGGCCAGTGTTCACCCTACCTGCCCTCCCACACCTCGATAGTGTTCACCCTACTTGCCCTCCCACACCTCGCCAGGTTCACCCTACCTGCCCTCCCACACCTCGCCAGGTTCACCCTACCTGCAATCACACACCTCGCCAGGTTCACCCTACCTGCCCTCCCACACCTCGCCAGGTTCACCCTACCTGCCCTCCCACACCTCGCCAGTGTTCACCCTACCTGCCCTCCCACACCTGGCCAGGTTCACCCTACCTGCCCTCCCACACCTGGCCAGTGTTCACCCTACCTGCCCTCCCACACCTGGCCAGTGTTCACCCTACCTGCTCTCCCACACCTGGCCAGTGTTCACCCTACTTGCCCTCCCACACCTGGCCAGTGTTCACCCTACCTGCCCTCCCACACCTGGCCAGTGTTCACCCTACCTACCCTCCCACACCTGGCCAGTGTTCACCCTACCTGCCCTCCCACACTTCGCCAGTGTTCACCCTACCTGCCCTCCCACACCTCGCCAGTGTTCACCCTACCTGCCCTCCCACACCTGGCCAGTGTTCACCCTACCTGCCCTCCCACACCTGGCCAGTGTTCACACTACCTGCCCTCCCACACCTGGCCAGTGTTCACCCTACCTGCCCTCCCACACCTCGCCAGGTTCACCCTACCTGCCCTCCCACACCTGGCCAGTGTCCACCCTACCTGCCCTCCCTCACCTGGCCAGTGTTCACCCTACCTGCCCTCCCACACCTGGCCAGTGTTCACCCTACCTACCCTCCCACACCTGGCCAGTGTTCACCCTACCTGCCCTCCCACACCTGGCCAGTGTTCACCCTACCTGCCCTCCCACACCTGGCCAGTGTTCACCCTACCTGCCCTCCCACACCTGGCCAGTGTTCACCCTACCTGCCCTCCCACACCTGGCCAGTGTTCACCCTACCTGCCCTCCCACACCTGGCCAGTGTTCACCCTACCTGCCCTCCCACACCTGGCCAGTGTTCACCCTACCTGCCCTCCCACACCTGGCCAGTGTTCACCCTACCTGCCCTCCCACACCTGGCCAGTGTTCACCCTACCTGCCCTCCCACACCTGGCCAGTGTTCACCCTACCTGCCCTCCCACACCTAGCCAGTGTTCACCCTAACTGCCCTCCCACACCTAGCCAGTGTTCACCCTACCTGCCCTCCCACACCTGGCCAGTGTTCACCCTACCTGCCCTCCCACACCTGGCCAGTGTTCACCCTACCTGCCCTCCCACACCTAGCCAGTGTTCACCCTAACTGCCCTCCCACACCTAGCCAGTGTTCACCCTACCTGCCCTCCCACACCTGGCCAGGTTCACCCTACCTGCCCTCCCACACCTGGCCAGTGTTCACCCTACCTGCCCTCCCACACCTGGCCAGTGTTCACCCTACCTGCCCTCCTCCGGCTCGTCAGCGTTAACCCTTACCTTTTCCCGGTTAACCCGGTTTCTTACCACTTTCCATTTTCTCCCCCATCATCCCACTCCCATTGGTCCCCCACTTGGTTCCTACCCTCATTCCCCTCGTCACCTCTTCTGTCAAAAAATTACTTTCCACTGAAAACTCTAGGTGGAGCACACCAAATATTTCGCAATTTACCCAATAGAAATCGTACGTGGTTTCTTGGAGTATTTAACTTAGGCCAACCCCCGACCTGCCTATGTCCGTCCCGTACCTCAGACCATTTCCCCTGCAAGGTTGGGTGCGGCTGGCGCCAAGCATCTGGCCGCCAACATTGGATACACAGACAAACAGACAGTCTCTCTTAAATATGTTGTTGGTATAGTTTTAATCGGGTTTGTGACCTGTGATTGTGGTTTTTGGCTCTAGAGTTTCTTCAAAATAAAATCTAAATGAAGGTTGGATATGAAAATATTTATTAGTTTTATTCAGAATTATTTTTTGTGAAATAATTCCCATTCCAAAACTATTGGTTTATGGTGAATTGTGGGTATAAGTTTGTGATCTTGGAAGGTGTCAGCAGTGTCCAGGAGTGAAATTGTTGGTTATACTTAATTCTGAATTCCAGGAAAGATTGTCTGAACCGTTATGTGCTGCACTTCTGTTAGATATTCTGTATATTCGACTAAGAAAATATGTAATAAAGTATCAACACCATACTGTTGGCTTCATGGTATTGTCAAAGACACAGATGTCAATTTTGTACATAATTGGCTAATACGGCTCCAGAAGCGAACAATCTCTGCACAATACAGTTTACATATGAGGAAATAAGCCGTGTTCACGCACCATAACCCAAAAGTCAACACGACACTGATTACTTGACTTATATTAAAATATAGACAAGTTTTATGTTATAAAACAAAACGGGAAAGATGAGGAATAACCCAAAAATAAATTTATTATTAGTTTTCAGTCACAAAATTTATTTATTTCACTATTTAACAAATACAACTTGTGTTGATAAAGTAAATTTTGTATGTTTTGTATTTCCAGGTGACGAAAACCCGACGAAGTTTTAAAGACAGATGGAAATCGTAGAAAGTCTTTAATAATAGAAAAACTAAGACATAAATAACTTCGTATTATTTATTAATAATCAATGACCTAAAAACAAAATTAAATAAAATAACCAATAAAGCAGGGAAGCAATAATGCTCACATCCAACAAGGATAAAGTCACGACTAAGTTTAGTGTCTGGCCTGGAATGTGATTAAATGTGTATTGTAATATAAACAAGTGGAGAAGAATTTTTGGGAAATGATTAAGGTGTGGAGATTTTAATTAAATATCTCGCTCATATATGAATAGTGTAACAAAGCCTGACACAATTCTTGTCAATAAATTATGTTGTCAACTGTGAACCCACATGGTTAATGTTTTAGTAAAAGAAACTTACCGTTGGCTTCTGACTGCTGTTGTTAAACTTGACCAAGGCAGTGTGAATAGTGAACCATAAAGCTCAATATGTCCTCCACAATGCCAGTAGATTTTAACAGACTGCGGTATGAACTAGCTGTGACTAAGGCAGGACGAGACGCGCTAGCAAGTGTGTTTATGTGGTCGTACCGGGGCACCTTCCCAGTAGTGACTTACCTCACTCAGGACTTGGGGTACACCAATGCTCAGTACAAGAAACTCTTCGATGCTCACCAGAGGGATAAACTACAAGCTTCCTCTGACGCGGCAACTTTTGACATCACCCTGTTGTATAAACTCCTGCAACGTGTGAGTGGTCTGGCTGTGAAGAATGACCCCACGTGGACCACTCCAGGGCCTCAGGGACCATCACTTGAACACCTCATTTACAGCCTGAAGCAACACCGAAACACGTTGGCCCATGATGTGATAACGGAGCAAGACCTGAAGAATAAGCTGACGGATCTCACTGATTTAATGACGAAGATGTTGGTTGAGGCTGGCAACAAGTGGAGGATAGACCGCCAGGATGTGGACCTGGCGAGCAGAGATGCCACAGAGTATATTGATGGACTGCGAGCAAAGATCAGAGAGCCGCTGGATCCCTCAGAGGTGGATTATTTAGCTCAGCTCCACCAAGATATTAAGGTGTTCAAAAGCCACATCACAGAAGAGGTTAAGCAGAAGAGCAAGCAGGAGCTAACTGACGGGTATAAACTGCTGTACCAGATTGTTCCCGCACCCTGGCTCCTCCTCAACATTAACCACAACCCAAGTCTTGCTTTTACACGACTGCGACTCCTTGAAGATCCTGTCATAGGGGCAAGACCCTCCCACGCGGCCAAGGGTCAGGATGGCACAAGACCCTCCCACGCTGCCAAGGGGCAAGATATAAACTATGAAGACATCTTGAGTATGAGACGAGAGGACGGAAGAGTCCCTGAGTGTGTCCTCCTGACGGGGGAAGGTGGTATGGGCAAGACAACTTTACTCAAGCTCATCCTCGAGAAGTGGGTAAAGGACCCTGCTGCGATATGTCACCTGGGCACTGTGGATCTCGTTTTCTATGTACAGTGCAGGGACTCACATCTTAATACCTTCGATGATCTCCTTCGTCAGTTGCTGCCTCAAACACTTAGTGCTTCTGACGCTGACTTCCAGCTATTTAAGGAAATAATCTTGAGCTTAAATATATTAGTCCTGATTGACGGCTACGACGAGGTCAACAAGTATTCAAGAAGGCTGGTGAAGGAGCTGTTGCACCTGCCTGGCAAGGATGTGAGGTTGGTGATAACCACACGGCCGGGGTGGGACCAACAACTGTCACAGCTCGTCCCACACACCAGACCTCGCTGCAACATCATCGTCTTGGGCATCACTCCAGAACGTCGCGTGGAGTTCGCCGAGAGAACCATCAAGGTGCTGGTGGAGGAAGAGAGCCAACGGAGTGTCATCACAGGGAGGTTTACCCAGCGGCTGGAGCAGATGAGTGAGTTCCTGGGTGAGTACCTCAACACTCCACTCACCTTGACCTTGTTGGCGCTGCTGTGCGTCGAGGCTCCAGAAGAATTTAACAACCTCACCACAAACACTCAAGTCTACGAGAAGATTCATGACTTCATAACCAACAAATTAGTGTCCAGACTCATAGACAAACACGTGACCGAACCCAAAGGAAAATGTGACGAAAATGTGAAAAAGTTTTTGAGGTTCTTAGAAGAGATTAGTTTAAGAGGGATCCAGAGGCAGGAGTACGACCTTTGGCCAGAGACGGAAGCGGAGATTAGGGAGAAGTGTGATACTCTGGGACTGCCGCAGGACGAGGTCTTGTCCAACTATTTCACAAGAACCAGCTACCGTCGGGGCCTCAGCGTGGTGTGGGTGTTTGGCTATTTTCACGCCAGGTACCAGGAGTATTGTGCCAGCAGGAGGCTGGTCGCTCTCTTGTTGAGGGCTGAGCAAGAACGAGGTGATCCAGCATCACACCGTGTGTCAGGGGAAAGCTCTATAATCATTGACCTCTTGGTGGATGTTGTGGTGTGGGTGATTGGCTATTTTCACGCCAGGTACCAGGAGTATTGTGCCAGCAGGAGGCTTGTCGATCTCTTGTTGAGGGCTGAGCAAGACCGAGGTGATCCAGCATCACACCGTGTGTCAGGGGAAAGGTCTATAATCATTGACCTCTTGGTGGATGTTGTTCGTAAGGAAAAACGCTCCTTGGGATATCACCTGAGAGGGTCAAAGTTTGATATTAGCGACGTGCAACAAGAGTTTAGGAAGCGCCCCAGATGGCAGAACATTTTAGTCAGCACTACTGGGGTGCTGTGTGCCCGGGGAGTAGAGCACAAGTTCATTACTCACATAATTGACCTGTGCAAGATGGTTACACATAAGCCTGACGAGCTGTTGAAGCATGTAGCAGAGTCCCGCGGGAGTGAGCACGTCATCCAAGCCGTGTGTGAGAAGCTGCGTACAGAACAAGAGTGGAGAATAGAGAGTGTTGACTCGTGGGTTGTCCTGCCGCTTGTTCTTAAGAAGGTGACACCTAAGAACATTTACCTAATCATAAACGATACACCCCAATTAAAGCAGCGCCTGTCTGCACTGTCTGTGCTGGCAAAAATGAAGGTACCCATATCCTTAGATCTTGGATATAGTTTAGACAGCAAAGAGAGTGTTATACGAAAACAATGTTTGGAGAGGCTGACAGCCCCCGGCAGTAAGTGTACCTTAGAGCTGTTTGATGGTCACTTGTCTGAGGCAGCCATACCCCTCCTGCCTCCCACCCTCAAAAGCCTCCTCCTATACCTCACACTACACCAACTGACCGTCCTCATCCGTCACCTGCCTCACCTTCCTCACCTGCAGACTTTTGGTAAATATTCATATTTTCCACCATAATTTTTAGGGTTATTTATTAATACCAAAATTACGCAAAGGGCTTCATTCGTAATGTTTAATATAGTAATTCAGATTTACATTGTTTACATATATGTTTACATCCTTATGGACGAAAGATTCCTTATATTGTTTACAAACATAATCACCTTAAGGGAGACAATCACCTTATATTGTTTACAAATATATTCATCTTATGGACGACAAACACCTGATATTGTTTACAAATATAGTCACCTTAAGAGCGACAAACACCTTATATTGTTTACAAATATAGTCACCTTAAGGGTGACAACCCCCTTATATTGTTTACAAATATAGTCACCCTAAGGGTGACAAACCTTCTACTTTGATTACAAATATAGACTTATTAAGGGCGACTACTCCATGAATAATAAATTTTCGAAACATTCCGCTGCTGTATATATTCTTGTGCATAAATAATTTCATGAAGTATTTAGCGACGCCAAACTTTTGGTTCAGATGACTTACCACTTTGACTTTGACTCGTGGTGCAGATCTCCTTTCACTGTGACCTAATTCCTGTTCAAGATGACCTTTCACTGTGACCTAATTCCTGTTCAAGATGACCTTTCACTGTGACCTAATTCCTGTTCAAGATTACCTTTTACTGTGACCTAATTCCTGTGTAAGATGACCATTCACTGTGACCTAATTCCTGTTTAAGATGACCTTCACTGTGACCTAATTCCTGTTTAAGATGACCTTCACTGTGACCTAATTCCTGTTTAAGATGACCTTTCACTGTGACCTTGATCCTTGGTTAATTAGACCTTCTGTAACTTTGATCCTTAATTCAGGTGACCCATCTATCCCTGTGACCTTGATACTTGGTCCAGATGACCTTTCACTGTGACCTTGACTTAGTTTATATGACCTTCTAATGAGACCTTGACCATTGATAAAGATGACCATGACTGTGACCTTGACTGTGACCTTGAACATTGATACAGATGACCTTGAGTGTGACCTTGACTTAGTTTATATGACCTTCTAATGAGACCTTGACCATTGATACAGATGATCTTGACTGTGACCTTGACCATTGATACAGATGACCTTGACCATTGATACATATGACCTTGACTGTGACCTTGACCATTGATACAGATGACCTTGACAATTGATACAGATAACCATGACTGTGACCTTGACCATTGATACAGATGACCTTGACTGTGACCTTGACCATTGATACAGATGACCTTGACTGTGACCTTGACCATTGATACAGATGGTCTTGACCGTGGCTTTTAAAAGCTATTAATACATAGTTTAGATGCTATTAATACTGTCCAAAATACGGACTTGTCATCAGGTAATAAACCCAGCAGTAAGGTGAGTGGATGGCTCAGTATGTCTTCTTGTTATATCTTAGAACATAACAGTAACGACAGTGACTGTATCTCAGTGTATGTCTTCAGACATTTACCTGGACGCCACGGGCTACGTGGACCCGGACACCCTGGACGCCACGGGCTACGTGGACCCGTACACCCTGGACGCCACGGGCTACGTGGACCCGGACACCCTAGACGCCACGGGCTACGTGGACCCGGACACCCTGGACGCCACGGGCTTCGTGGACCCGGACACACTGGGCAGTATGCCGTACCAGGGAAGGGAGCTCCGCCTGACCATCTGGTGGGACCTCACTGATGACGACCCCGCCATAGACTGGTGCTGCCGCCTGGCGGCTCAGCTGTATCCTCCCTCAAGAGGACGGTATAGTCGCCTGTGCTTCCTTAACACGCGTCTCACCAGTACGTATTGACGACATTTTAACACGTGAATATCTGTAACTCAGTTGTTTAATTCACATTGCTTCCAGTGGTTTCAAAAATATTTTTAGTTTAAAAGTCATAAATTAGAGAACTTATAAGGCTTCTTGAGTAACTTTGAGCACCGTTTAGCGACCAAGAATATTCATTAAGCAAGCTTCACTGCTTATAAGATAACACTGATCAATATTTAGCCCAACATTGTCTTGCTTAATACAAGCTAGATTTACTTGATATAAGTTTTCTTTGGCATGAGTGTGTGACATAGACAGGTGTGGGTGGGGAGAGTAGCCAGGTGTGGGCTTTAGTGTTCCCTCTCATGTGCAGGTGTGGGTGGGGAGAGTAGCCAGGTGTGGGCTTCCGTGTTCCTTCCCATCTGCAGGTGTGGGTGGGGAGAGTAGCAGGTGTGGGCATCAGTGTCCCCTCTCATGTGCAGGTGTGGGGGTGGAAAGTTACCAGGAGTATCCTTCAGTTTTCTCTCTCATCTGCTGGTGTGGGGAGGGAGAGTAGCAGGAGTGAGCATCAGTGTCCCCTCTCATGTGCAGGTGTGGGGGTGGAGTTACCAGGTGTATGCTTCAGCTTTCCCTCTCATCTGCAGGTGTCAGTGGGGAAAGTAGTCAGGTGTGAAGGAGACAGGTGTTGGTTTACTGTTCCGTCTCATCTGCAAGTGGGCGCTGGCAGTGGTCCCAGCTGTAGAATTCAGTATTTACTCTGATATGCAAATTTGGATGAGGAGAATAGGCTGGTGTGGGGCTTCTTCTGCAGGTGTGGGTGGGGAGAGTAGCCAGGTGTGGTGGAAGGAGTGGAAGGTATTTAAAAGCTGTGACAACGTTTGTTTTCATGTAATAGCTACGTTCTGGGCATAACTGGCTGACCCCTCACAGTGTTCAAGAGAGAACTGGATAAGCACCTCCAAAGGATACCTGATCAACGAGGCTGTGACTCATACGTCAGGCTACGAGCAGCCGCGTCCAACAGCCTGGTTGATCAGTCCGGCAACCAGGAGGCCTGGTCGCCGACCGGGCCGCGGGGACGTTAAGCCCCGGAAGCACCTCAAGGTTCTTGTGTGGTTGTAAATAAGTTGCCACAACTTACTGCACAACTTTGGCTAAACAATTTTGAGACCGTGTCGCAACCTTTAAAGTTGCATAAAAATCGTTTTCCTGATTGATGGAATATATATAAAAAATGTAGAAATATATTAAAAATATATTTCAACATATACTAGAAATAAAATTGAAGCATAATAAAAGGTAGGTTAAAAATATTTTATTCATTACTTTCACTTAATGGAGAATCCATGGTAGTGGTGGTGGAATTGTTGCTGGGTTGTGGTTGGTGGCAGTGGTGGTAGGTTGTGATTGGTGGCAGTGGTGGGTGATGTTTATTGTTGGTGGTAGTGGTTGGTTCTAGTGGTGGTTAATAGTTGTGGTTGGTTCTAGTGGTGGTGGTTGATTGCTGTGGTTGGTAATTGTGGTGGCTGATGGTTGTGATTAGTGGTAGTGGTGGTTAATGTTAATGGTGGTTGAGGTTGTGGTGGATTATGGTATTGGTGGTTGATAGCTCTGGTGGTTGATGTCTGTGATGATTGATGGCTAAGGTGGTTGATGGTGGTGGTAGTTAATGGTTGTGGTGGTTGATGGTAGTGTTTGTTGATGGTTGTGGTGGTTGATGGTACTGTTTGTTGATGGTTGTGGTGGTTGATGGTAGTGTTGTTATAATCCACAAGTTAGTAGGAATTATTAGCTAGAGGATCATTACTACAACACTTAACGAATGATGATTGGAAGTACATGTTAAGTAGACAGACTATGGATCACATATCTGAGAAAGGTCAATGGATTAAGACCGAAGCTGTTTAGCCATATTAATAATTCCTGGAAAGAGGAATTATTTTTCGTCAGGCTTCTAGGAACAAGATTACCGCTTCTAGGGATAAGGTTAATCGGATTATACCTTCCTTGAGAGGCAGGGTGAAATGGTTGAGGTAGATGGCTGACTGGAGTCAGTCTGATTGTGGGAGTTGAACTGAGAAGTCCTCTGGATCTCCGTTTGTGGCAGCAGCGAAGTGTAGCCGACAGCTATGCGAGAACCTGATGTGATCTTAGTGACGAAGTTAAGTCTGCAGTATGTGAGTATTGAATGAAAGACTAACCGAGTGTGGAGCGTTGTAGTAATCATTCCGTATTAGGGACTTAGGTGGAAGTTACGAGTGTGGGTGGTGACCGCGGAGGTCAAGTGGTCTATGGGTACTGGAAGTGTATTGACCTAATAGAGTATGTTAATATATTATTATTTGTCAGAGTCTATTCTTTGTAATTAAATTACAAAACCCGACGGCCTTTAAATACCTTTGATATGTCCCTTCATAGTGTTCCTGGTTTGGTTGATGAGGGAATGTTAGGGAATTGGTGCACAACATATTTGGTGGCAGCGCAAACAGGTTTTGGAACACTTTGCGAGATGAAGGAAGTGTGTTTCTGGTTTAGTTGGTGAGGGAATGTTCGGGAAATGGGAGACGTCGGGTTGTGGTGAGAATGGTGGTTACTAAACGGAGGAAAGAAGGGTCAGGTGCGACCAGGTCAGAGGAGTTAGTTAATTACAGGGACTAGGCCATTGTGGGGCACATGTGGGGTTTATTTCTTTCTTTCCAGATTACTGCAACGAGAGACGGCTAAGATGCAAGTCTAGACCACTGAAGCATCGGGATCCAAAACATGTGCAGTGTTCGTAGTGCGGATTATTGTTACGGACCCGAGCCCAGCGTCCGAGCACGGAGCAGTGACAACCGCGCCATCTGTGGGTCAGCTCCCGAAACCCCCTCTAAATGGACGGCGCCATCTAGTGAGGACGAGATATACTGGCCACCAGGGCTAGTTTCCCGTCCTGATCAGCCCATAACACAGCCGCTGCTGACCTCTGGTGAGGGGACGCCTGGACAGCAACGCCATCTATGGAGCGGATAGGTGGACGTTTGTGTCTACGCCTGTGAGTGAGGTGCCCTAGAGTGTAACCGGTACTGATGACGTGTCTGATTACAGAGTCGACCTGGGACTGCTGTAATGAACGTTGGATCAGTCTACCCAAGGCAGTAGAAGAATCTACACGTGTTTGCTGCAGCAGCTGTGAGTCACCCCCCCGGATGAACACTGTGGTGTTAGCCTGCCTGTGACGTGGCAGTTGAGAGATTGTCGTACCCGGGTTTGACTGGTGGAGACGTTTAACCACTGGGGTGTTGTGGTGAGGAGAGTGATCTGTGGGATCACACGAGGCTCCTGCCTAGGGCTCGCAACCCTAGTATCGGTCGTGGAGTGGCCTACGCAGCGTTGCTGATTGGAACCTGCCAGCTATAGGCTGGATTTGTGGTTGACGGCCTCCACGACGGTGCACCCAGTGGGATTGTGTTTTGGCTGGCCTGTGGCCGGGGTAGACTCGCTAAGAGAATCGAAGGATTCATCGTGAGGCCACAAGAGAACCAGGACCACTCGTCTTGAGCACCGAGAACGTTCAGAGTCTTAACGGAAGACCACGTTGTACATAATAGTGTTTATTCCTCCCCTGTGTGATAATCTATATATTATTTATGGTGATGGTGATAATTATATTATTAAGTTTTTGCCTTTGTCTCCCTTCCCCTTTAATTTACTTGCGTTATGGAATACACCCCTTGAAAGCCACTACTAGCTTGGGGCCGGATACCCTAACTCTAACAACATCAGAGAAAGAACCCAGTTGCGACCCGAGAGGGCCGTAACATAATTGGCATCCCCAGCGGGATCCGACCCCTTGTCAAGTATGTTTGACAGGGGTCGTGAAGTGGCGCAATCCCTGTAAATAATTCCCCCTGTGTGTGACTATTAGGACGTTATACGTCCTGTGCGGTGCTCGGCGTGATTAAGTGCAATATTGTAGAGTGAGGTGCTCGCTGTGATTAAGTGCAATATTGCGTAGTGTGGTGCCCGGTGTGATTACGTGCAACATTATATAGCGAAGTGCTCGCTGTGATTAAGTGCAATATTGTGTAGTGCGGTGCCCGGTGATTACGTGCAATATTGGCAAGAGAGGCGCTAGGTGCGATAAAGTGCAATATTGACGTAGAACAGTGCTCGGTGCGTTAAGTGCTAAAGTGAAGCGGTGTGTTAAGTGCTAGTGTACCAAGTGACAATGGCAGAAAAAGCGACCATCGACGATGTTCAGGCTTTTCTGAACAGGGAGGACTGTCTTGCCAGATTAAAATATCTGGGGAAACAAGAACTTGTGTTAGTAAGTGCCTACCTGGAGATTAAGATACGTGCTAGTGATTCCCGTGTGGAGATCTTGTCCAAGGTTCACCGGCATTTGAAGGCCGAGGAGAAACAGGAAGGCGAGGCACATAGTATAAAGGAAGGTGAGGAGATGGCTTCCACTGAAAAGGACGGTAAGAGCAGTGATGTCGAAAGTGATGAGAGTGAACTAAATATAAGTTTACTTACTGTGAAAATGCGTGAACTAGGGATCCACCGTGAAATAGAATGGAAAAAGCTAGAAATCGCTAAAGAGAGAGAAGAGAAAGCTAGAGAGAGAGAAGATAAGAAATTAGAAATGGAAAGAGAGAGACAAGAAATGGAAAGAGAGAGATTAGGAAAAGAATTAGAGATGAAGCGTTTAGAATTAGAAGAAAGAAAAGAAGATCGAGAAAGAGAAGAGAAACGAGAAAAAGAAAGAGAAGAGCGAGAGAGAGAAGAAAAAGAAAGAGAGAGACAACATGAGCTAGAAGTATTGAGATTAGGCGGTGGTCGGAGACAAACAACGGGAACCAGTATTTTCGATCCGGTTAGGAATATCAAAATGATCCCGAAGTTCAACGAGAAGGAAGTTTCGAAGTTCTTCGCGGCCTTCGAGAAAGTCGCAGCCTCTTTGGAGTGGCCAAAGGAGAATTGGGCCATCATGATACAGTCTGTCTTGACTGGGAAGGCCCAAATCGCCTACTCCACGTTGTCCCTTGATGACTCTGGCGATTACGAAAAGGTGAAGAAGGTAGTGCTCATGGCGTACCAATTGGTACCTGAGGCGTACAGACAAAAGTTTAGAAACCTGAAAAAGACCTCAGAGCACACTTTCACCGAATTCGCCACAATCAAGAAACGGCTTTTCCAAGAATGGTGTGCCTCTCGGAAGGTGGAGACCAAAGAAGACCTCCAGCAGCTCATACTGTTAGAGGACTTCAAAGACTGTCTGTCTGGAGATCTAAAGACTTACTTAGAAGAGCAGCAGGTAGAGACCTTACGTGCGGCAGCCACCATGGCTGAAGAGTACATCCTACCGCATAGGCCTTCTGCTAAGTATGTCCCGAGGAATTACCCACGCCGGTTTGACAAACCTCGTCATGACGAAGAGGAGACCCCCGTCCCACAAAGCGCTAAGAAGACGCCCCCAAGTAGCCCTCGAAGGACTAGTCCTAACAGTCCGAAACACCGGAGTCCGAGGAGGAATATGGTGTGCTGGACTTGTGGGCAGAAAGGGCATGTAGCTGCTATGTGCCGAGGCAGAAGAGGTAACGGCCCACGTAGGGAGGTGATGTTGATGAGCTGTGTGACACCACCAGTAGGAAGCCAGTCTATGACAAGTCAGGAAGGACCAAGTTTGTTCGCCCCTCACTCTTCAAGCGGGTATGTATCAAGTGATCATACTGGTAGATCAGTTGTAGTGCTCAGAGATAGTGGAGCAGCCCAGTCCCTGATCGTGAGAAACTCGTTACCCGAGGGAGCGAGTGTGGACGGGAGACAAAAGGTTGTCCTGGTTGGGTTTCCTAGGACGCAGTACATTGCCCCCTTAGTGCTGGTACATCTCGACTCGCCTTACTTCAGCGGCAAATGTGAGTTGGCAGTAGTCGATACCCTACCTATAGCTGGGATTGACGTGATACTAGCCAACGACTTGGTGACAGATTGGAGCAACAATCATCCCAAGATTGTGGACGAGTCAGCCGGAACAGCAAGGCCCGAGGTAACGGCAGGCATTGGTAATATCCAGGTACGGACAGACCCGGAATTAAATAGGTTTAATTCTCCCTCTCACCCACAGATCGACAGCATTTTAGCAGAGTCTCCTGATTCTTCTCCCGACGAGGAACATGAGGTTAAGGAGGCAGAAGCAACGGAGCAGGAAGAGAGGCCTCGTGTACAAGCACCCACGGATACCAAAGAGTCTGGAGTGAAGGCGGATGAGTACTTGTGGTACGGCAAGGTACAGCGTTCATTGAACCGGCCAGAGATTCCCCAGACGTCGGAGGTATGTGAGGTATGTGTGAAGGTTCTAGTGCCCTTTTCGGTCCAAACCAGGCTAATGGATATAGCTGGCTATGGACATTTCAGGCTCGGGAAGCTTATCCCTCAGCTAACCAAATGTTTCCTAGCGGTATTTTGTTTTATTCTTGTGTGTGCTCTCAGTGAGGACCAGTGGACGACCCGACGGATGATGGCTCCCTTGAACATCGTGAAAAGATCCCAGGGATTGGAGATTGGCACTGCGAGTGTTGTAGTCAAAGAAGGGACCTGGAAGGTGATGGTAGATACAGGAGGTACGAGAGGTGATATTATGAGTGACTGTTTCCGACAGGTTGACACCCCCTGCGTGATCGCTGAGCCTAGATGCAGCGTTATACGGAACGTTGGTCGACCTGACGGTGGCAGAGCAAATGCCATCTTTGGTGTACAAGCAGCTCTGTTGGAACTAGGTGTGGGCCTAGTAGGCGAGTATACAGTAAGTATTGACTTGCCCACTGTCGCTGTCACTCTGAATTATCAGACCCCTGTATTCCAGGTTCCCGTCTCCCTGAAGGACTACCGGACCGGTACTAGAAATGCCGTCTGTGACCAGCCATCATCGGTGCCACAACACAGGGAAGTGTCGAGCCACCCCAGATGGCGTCGATATCAATCCTTACTCGAGAGATGTGAGATTATGCTCTGGATTGACGTCTCGGTGAAGGTGTGGGAAGTTGCAACAGGCAGGCCATTGCCTACCATCTTCAAGTTTCATCTGTGCCAGAGTTTCCCGTTCGGACAGTTCTGTGGACAAGACATCCTCGCCATTCCAGTTCTTAGAGTACGTGAGTCCATTTGGAGTTGTATCCGCGTACTAATTTGGTTTGTGTTTTTCTTTATAGATCCCCAAACCAAATTCTTTTTGGTGGGGAGATGTTACGGACCCGAGCCCAGTGTCCGAGCACGGAACAGTGACGACCACGCCATCTGTGGGTCAGCTCCCGAAACCCCCTCTAAATGGACGGCGCCATCTAGTGAGGACGAGATATACTGGCCACCAGGGCTAGTTTCCCGTCCTGATCAGCCCATAACACAGCCGCTGCTGACCTCTGGTGAGGTGACGCCTGGACAGCAACGCCATCTATGGAGTGGATAGGTGGACGTTTGTGTCTAAGCCTGTGAGTGAGGTGCCCTAGAGTGTAACCGGTACTGATGACGTGTCTGATTACAGAGTCGACCTGGGACTGCTGTAATGAATGTTGGATCAGTCTACCCAAGGCAGTAGAAGAATCTCCACGTGTTTGCTGCAGCAGCTGTGAGTCACCCCCCCGGATGAACACTGTGGTGTTAGCCTGCCTGTGACGTGGCAGTTGAGGGATTGTCGTACCCGGGGCTGACTGGTGGAGACGCTTAACCACTGGGGTGTTGTGGTGAGGAGAGTGATCTGTGGGATCACACGAGGCTCCTGCCTAGGACTCGCAACCCTAGTATCGGTCGTGGAGTGGCCTACGCAGCGTTGCTGATTGGAACCTGCCAGCTATAGGCTGGATTTGTGGTTGACGGCCTCCACGACGGCGCACCCAGTGGGATTGTGTTTTGGCTGGCCTGTGGCCGGGGTAGACTCGCTAAGAGAATCGAAGGATTCATCGTGAGGCCACAAGAGAACCAGGACCACTCGTCTTGAGCACCGTGAACGTCCAGAGTCTTCAGAGGAAGACCACGTTGTACATAATAGTGTACGAACAGTGTTCGTAGTGCGTATTATACAGCGTGGCGAGGTAAACTAGCGCGGGTGAATGTGGGCCAGCGTGGGCCATGTGCGGGCATGTGCGGGCCAAGCGATGGGTGGGCCAAGCGAGCCGCACCTTGGAGCTTGTTTTATATCGTTGATATGGCAGTAATAGTGAGAAACCGTTGCTAAGGACAAAGCAAGCGTGAAAACTACGTAATTTGAAGTCAATTAAATATCATCACGTAAAGTGTAAACCTAATATTTTAAAGATAATTAAATATTACGTAAAGATTCGAGCGATTACAGGCGTTACATCGATATAGAAAATAGGCGAAGTGAATTGTGAACTCCTAGGCATAGCGAGCGACGCGTAATTTGACGTCTGGGGGATCGATGTCTCGTGTACCGTGGAGAGGTCCATTGAGATTTTTTTGTGGGTGCAGGTAGCATTATGGAGAGTGTTACCTGGGACACGGGGAGCATGTCCCGTCGGTGGGGGTGTGTGGCGTCCAGAGGTGGCGACGCAGTGTGTACTGGCGTTTGGACGCCAAGTGTAGTGCATGATTGTATATTGGCGGAAGGACGAGGGTGAGTAGTGTAATGCATGTGTAGTGGCGTATTAGACGCCAGCGTAATGACTAGTTTACTGTAGTGTAATGTGCATGTTTTGACTGTTGATATTATGGATGTAGTATAGTGCATGACATTGTTGGCATTGTAGCGCCAAGGTGTAGCATGTGTAGCATAACTGGTTGATGTAACACCGGGTGTATTGTAGATATTAGCGTTGAAGTATGTTATCGCAGGTGGTAGAGTGTGGCGGGTGGCCACTACACAAGAAATTATGCCTGACAAGTGTTGGTCAGGTAATTAACGGATTACGAGAGAAAAGGGAGTGTGTGTGGCGTCTGGTTACTTATTGGTGGTGTTATTGGTGGTGACGTCTCGTGGTGTTTTGATGCTTTCTGGCACAAGACATATGCCTGTGGTGGTAATGGTGTTCGGGGGACGCCGTGTGTGTTGTGTTGATGGCGTTGGGGACGCCGTGTGTTGTGTTGAGGGCGTTGGGGATGCCGTGTGTTGTGTTGAGGGCGTTGGGGACGCCGTGTGTTGTGTTGAGGGCGTTGGGGACGCCGTGTGTTGTGTTGAGGGCGTTGGGGACGCCGTGTGTTGTGTTGAGGGCGTTGGGGACGCCGTGTGTTGTGTTGAGGGCGTTGGGGACGCCGTGTGTTGTGTTGAGGGAGTTGGGGACGCCGTGTGTTGTGTTGAGGGCGTTGGGGACGCCATTGGGTGGTGTAGTGTAGTGGCGTTTGGACGCCTGGTATGGAGTGTGGTGTTGTGGAGTATATGGTGGCGCAGGGGCGCCAGGTAGTGGTCGGTAAGGTGAGCATTGGCGTAGCAAGGTCGGTGCGTTAGGACGCAGGAAGTGGTTGTAGGGATGTGTGGCGTTATATTGAGGTCGTCAGTGGTTGGGATGACCAGAGGTAATGGTGTGTCGGAGTGGGTAAGTCTTTTGGATAAGATGAAATGTAGATAATTGCAGGAGTTGGTGGCTGCAGTAGGCGAGCCAAGTCGATATATCTAGCAAAACTCATAAAAGACTAATAAAAATTCATTATTCTCATTAAAATTTTCATTAATTATGTCGGAGTGGGTAAGTCTTACGGCTAAGATTACAAGGTAGAATTTCAAAATTTCAGGTGTTGATGGTTGCAGTGGGCGAGCCAAGTAGATATACTAATTTCTCATTAATTAAGTTGTTACATGAATCTCGCTAGAGGCGAGCCAGTGGCAGTATGATGCTTTAGTGACATTAGTTGTGAAATGATTTTAATGAGGTATTTATTGTGATAATGTATGTGTATGTATATACTGTATATTACCTCATCGGCACCATTACTGAGTGTTAGGCTTGAGAAGGTCCCCCGGGATCATGTCACAGAGCTTCAGGTAGAGTAGAAGGGAAGCTATGAGGCTACACTCAGCAATTCTAAAAAAAAGGGGGAGCCAACGTGACGTTATAGGCGAAATTCGCCCCCTGACATCAAAGCAGGAATAAGGGCCAGCTGCAATGGTTTTGCAGCTGCGCTCAGGCTATATACGGGGAGAGAGTAAGGAGCCGAGGGGGTGTCATGTAATAATGGGATTGAGCCAGGGGGCTTCGAGGGAATATTTTGCAGGTACAGCGGTCGGGAAGGTGTGAATACAGGTGGACACACTCTGGGCAGATGGGCCTAGAAAATTTAAATTTAAATTTTGTACCGAGGGGCGAGTTTATTGGGCAGCGCCACTCATCTTGTGAGTGGACACACTGCCATAGCAGCATGTACAACACTCCCCAATAGGAAGAAAACCCGCTGAGTTGTTCATCCTGTCACTTGTACCCAGACACAGCTGGGACTTGCTTAACTGTCTCGAGTGAACAGTTCCTCAAACAAGAAGATTAACATCTATCAACCCTTGAAAGCTTACGTTATCTTGCGGGTGCAAAATGGGGAAATCTTTTAAGAACAGCATCAATATTTGACAAATAGTGTTTTCCTAACTCAAACAATGTGGGATTTATTATTCTACACATATTTCTGATATCTCTCAGGTGTTCACATTCACGTAGATAGTGGTCAAGGCGGTGTCCGTCACTCTCACCACAGATTGTGCAACTTCGCTGATCAACTGTTGTTTCCATTTCATACCTCCAAGGATATTTGTATCCAAGACGGATTCTTGCTATTACTGATTCCCTCCCTCGTCCTCCTCCTCTTCGGCCATAACGATTGGGATTGCCAGCTGCAACCATGTTGTACCATCGTATAGATTCACTAGTTTGTGCTTCTATCCTCCTTTCCTCAGTTACCTTGTCACGGTGATGTTGCCTGACAATACCTCTAATTTGTAGTAGAGTCTTGGGTATGAAGTATTCAATATGGTCTCCTTCAGCGCCTTCAGCAGCCAGCACATCTGCTCGTTCATTTCCACATATTCCAACATGGAAGGGGATTCACAGAAACTTGATGACTCTTCCCGGATTGGTAAGTACTCTCACAGCTCTCTTAATTTCAGCGACTATTGCAAGATTTTCTGCCCGATTTTTACTTAGGCTTTGCAGTGCTGCTTTTGAATCGGTGCAAATCACTGCACCATTAGTGTTCCGTTCAAGAAACCTTAACGCCATTACAATGGAAGTTAACTCTGCTTGCGTTGAAGAGGCATAGTTCTCAATACGTGCTTTTTCTTCATTTCTGCGTTGGAAAGTATTATCCTTGATTACCGTGTATGCTGCACCAGCCCTGCCATTGACAGGATTAGATGACCCGTCAGTGTAGATTTGATCTAGTTCATCTCCGGCTTCTTTATAAATTTCCTCGAGATACTTGTGCCTCATTTCTTGTGGTATCATGTTGGATTTTTTCGTTGCCATTTCATTGATGATGATCTTGCATGAGTCATCCTCCCAGGGAGGTAACCTCTCTACAGGCAGGAGCTCACGGGCTTGCTCAAGCAGGTGAAGTTCTTCGAGGTAGCAGACTGATCTGTGATGCCATTTTTTGCTTCTCCTGTTTCCCCCTGAAAGTAGCACAGAGCTCAGTTTTTTCTTAGCAATATCATTGTAATGGGGATCTCTGGCTATCCTAATTGCAAGCTTAGCATTCAGCTCCTGAATTCTGCTTTTAACACTGGGAAGGGACAACTCCTCTCGCAGATTAGACGTTTTGGCAGTTCTTGGAACTCCAAGAATGATTGTCATGGCTTCATTTTGAATGCTTTCAAGCCTTTTTATATCGCTTTGGGAGAAGGTGCACAGAACTGGTGCGGCATAGTCTATGACGGAGCGCACATAGGCTGTGTACATCATTTTAAGCACGGCAATAGAGGCTCCATGTCCATTCCAGGTCATAGCTTTCAGTGCCCTGAGTCGACTTTTGCATGTTCCTATGAGTTGATTGAGCTCCTCTTTCTTTCCCTTGTTAGAGCCGACAGTGACGCCAAGGTACCGATAGTGGTCAACCCATTCAAGTGTTACACCATTAATTTGCAGTTCTTCATTTGCTCTCCGCTTGCGATGGGAGTATGCCTTCGTCTTGTTTGTGGAGAGAGTGAAACCGAGCTCAGTACATTTCCTTCCAAGGAGTTCAATGGACTATTCAATTTTTCCCAAGGTGGGAGCTTGTATTAGGACATCATCTGCATATCCCACTTGTTGTGTTCCTTCGGGAAAATCAATATTTGCAATGGCGTTCATAAGTACATTGAATAGTGTAGGGCTTAAGACTCCGCCTTGGGGGGTCCCGAGTTCCATATTCATTGTTCTGGAGACTGCTCCATTGAAGCAAACCTTGGCTTTCCTTCCTGTGAGGTAGTCTTCAACCCATTTCGTGAGTCTCCCCTTGACACCCATGCATGCAAGCTCGTCCAGGATCGCAATCCCCTGTGCTTTGTCAAAGGCTCCTTTGATGTCAACAAATACAGAGTACCTAGCCGTGTCATTAGCCAAGTAATTAACTATACAATTTGCTGTGCTCCGTCCTTTAACAAATCCATTGACCCCCTCCCCTAACCTGCCTATTTTGTGCAACAGTCGGTTTAGGATGATCCTTTCAAGCATCTTGCAAGTGCATGACACGAGACTGATAGGTCTGTAATTGCCAGGGTCATTAGGCTTCGGTATGGGAACAATTATTGCGTGTTTCCATTGTGTGGGCAACACTCCACTGAGGAATGACTTGTTAAACAGGTGGAGTAGTGGATTCCCAGACACTTCACACAGTGCATTGAGTATGTCGTAGGTGACGCCATCTTCACCAGGTGCTGTACTTTTACCCTTTTTCATAGCGCCCCTTACTTCTTGGGCTGTGATTGGTTCCCCATATTCGTCATCACTAGACAGTGCTCTTGTTATCCTAATTCTTCTGTCATCATGTCGCAGGAGCTGTTCCCTGCTGATTTCTGCAGGGAGGGAGGAGGAGGATGCTGCATCACTCCACTTGTGAATTAGTTCCTCAGCCTTGCCCTGGGGGTCTTTGTGAGCCGCAGGCCGGGCTCTGCCACCCTTAGCTATCTTAATTTTTGCCCACACTTGTCTTGCAGATGTTTCCCGTCCAATAGAGCTAGTGAACTCAAGCCATTGTCTTTCCCGCTCTTTAATCTTCTCTTCCCTGGCTACTTGACACACAGTTTTAAACAACTCTTGGTTACTTTCAGTGGGATGTCTCCGGTACTCTCTACTCATGTCTCGCACATTTGCGTTAAGCATCTTTATGTAATCATTCTCATACCATTTTATTTTCTTCCTCTGAGGGTTACTTCGCCCAGGTGTACGGCGTGGAACTCTTAGACAGCTCTCAATTTGGTGATTAAGGTCATCAACAAATGTGTCAATGTCTTCTGGGATTTGGTATTCTGTGAACCAGTCACTCATCCTGTTTGTGAAGTGCGGCCTCATATCTGGTCCGAGTGATAACCTTTTTCTTTTATTTGTCTCTTTCCTTCTCTTGCTCATGTCGACGGTGGTAATTAGTGCCCAATGGTCACTACATAAACTGTGCACAATGTGTGTACTGGCATCTGTGTCCTGTGCATTCAGCAGGAGAGCATAGTCTAGTCTTCCTCCTCTGAGGTGAGTTGGCTGTTCATCACCCAGGACTCTAAGGTTTTCACTTCCCCTGACAAAGAGTGACAGTTTCCGTCCATTGACATTGGGCTGATGACAGTTGGCACCAAAGTGTGGGTGTCTGGCATTCAGGTCACCGACCAGCAGGGTAGGTTCTTCATTAACAAATTCAGGCAGTGTGTCAAGGTCAAGTTTACTCTGTGGGACATAGAGGTTGATTATATGTAGAGCATTATAGTTTAAGTAAAGGGTTACTCCCAGTGATTCAAACTCATCCCCCATGTGCAGGTCATCAATAATCTGTGCGGGAATGTTGTTATTTACAAAAGTGATGAGACCCCGTTTTCTTTCCCCAGAGGGCAGGGAGAACTTGCGATAACCGCTGAACCTTGGGTTGAAGTCATCACCTACCATCGTCTCCTGTAGCACTATGACATCAGTTTGGTGTTCACGAGCGTATTGTATGATGTCATTAATTCTATTGCGAACGCCATTGCAGTTCCATTGTAGGATAGTGAGACTTTCTTCACCGTGGTTATCCATCGTGGAGGTGTTGGTCCTCAGATGTACTGTGTGCGGTGTTGTTGCTGGTGAGAGTGTGTGCACTGGTGGTGTTGCCCCACCGTCATGTGCTGGTGGTACTGTTTGTATTGGTGCCTGTGATCAATGGTGTTGTGTACACTAGTGTCGTTATGGGCCTAGAGTAATGTGCTACAGTTGTGGTGAGCACAGCAAGGAAGGATGACCAGAGAGCTGTGAGGTATCCACAGCGTTCTGGGGTTGGTGCCCTGGAACGAGACGTCGGCATAGACCCGAGGGAACATGACCCTGGGGTAGGAATCTCCGTTGCTCTTGAGGCCAGGATCACGTTACCTCAGAGCAACGATGGGACATTGACAACATTCACCAGGCTGGACAGCCTGGGTTTTGTCTGGGTCATGGAGGATCTATGACCTAGCAACAATGGGACACGAAGACAAGAGAAGTGATGCTGCCAATTGTGGAGGAGGCCAGTTAAACATTGTGTGATCATTGTAAGCCCTTATGTCAACAGTACAGGGCAAGATGTTAAATTATTATTAACTTGTTACTAAGGATGAAGAACCTTAGATATATATGTGTTGTGTATATATTAATGACTAGTGTCATTTCTGTTTAAGTGCCAGCATTCTGGTCCATGTAATTTTATGGTTATGTTTGTATGTAATTATATGTCAGCAGTTTAGGTATATGTGCATTGTTGGAGATGGGAAAAATTATTACAGACTACTTTACCTGTGCTATGATGTGAATATAATATATATGTTGGAGAAGTGTTGTGTGTCATGTCGGGGAAAATTTTAATTTATTTCATCGTGTGTATGATGAACTTATTGGATGATTTTTTAGTTGTACATATATGGTGGGTGCATCCTCCAGGTCCTTGCACTAATGGAACCATTGCAATGATGCATATGGGGACATATGCGTGTTTAAGGAGGGGAGTGGTGTTGTAATCCACAAGTTAGTAGGAATTATTAGCTAGAGGATCATTACTACAACACTTAACGAATGATGATTGGAAGTACATGTTAAGTAGACAGACTATGGATCACATATCTAAGAAAGGTCAATGGATTAAGACCAAAGCTGTTTAGCCATATTAATAATTCCTGGAAAGAGGAATTATTCTTCGTCAGGCTTCTAGGAACAAGATTACCGCTTCTAGGGATAAGGTTAATCGGATTATACCTTCCTTGAGAGGCGGGGTGAAATAGTTGAGGTAGATGGCTGACTGGAGTCAGTCTGATTGTGGGAGTTGAACTGAGAAGTCCTCTGGATCTCCGTTTGTGGCAGCAGCGAAGTGTAGCAGACAGCTATGCGAGAACCTGATGTGATCTTAGTGACGAAGTTAAGTCTGCAGTATGTGAGTATTGAATGAAAGACTAACCGGGTGTGGAGCATTGTAGTAATTATTCCGTATTAGGGACTTAGGCGGAAGTTACGAGTGCAAGTGGTGACCGCGGAGGTCAAGTGGTCTATGGGTATTGGAAGTGTATTGACCTAATAGAGTATGTTAATATATTATTATTTGTCAGAGTCTATTCCTTGTAATTAAATGACAAAACCCGACGGCCTTTAAATACCTTCCATATATTCACTCATTGTGTTCCAGTACAAACCTAGTGGTACGCCTCAAGGGTCTGGTGTGGGTAGGAGTACACGGTGGTAGTAACGGTTGCTGAGGCAAGGTGTTATGTGTTGTGTAATCGCTGTGTTCGGAATGAACCGGGGTTCAGCGTCACAACAGTGTTTGTTGATGGTTGTGGTGGTTGATGGTAGTATTTGTTGATGGTTGTGGTGGTTGATGGTAGTGTTTGTTGATGGTTGTGGTGGTTGATGGTAGTGTTTGTTGATGGTTGTGGTGGTTGATGGTAGTGTTTGTCGATGGTTGTGGTGGTTGATGGTAGTATTTGTTGATGGTTGTGGTGGTTGATGGTAGTGTTTGTTGATGGTTGTGGTGGTTGATGGTTGTGTTTGTTGATGGTTGTAGTGGTTGATGGTAGTGTTTGTTGATGGTTGTGGTGGTTGATGGTAGTGTTTATTGATAGTTGTGGTGGTTGATGGTAGTGTTTGTTGATGGTTGTGGTGGTTGATGGTAGTGTTTGTTGATGGTTGCGGTGGATGATGGTAGTGTTTGTTGATGGTTGTGGTGGTTGATGGTTGTGGTGGTTGATGGTTGTGATGGTTGATGGTAGTGTTTGTTGATGGTTGTGGTGGTTGATGGTTGTGTTTGTTGATGGTTGTGGTGGTTGATGGTAGTGTTTGTTGATGGTTGCTGTGGATGATGGTAGTGTTTGTTGATGGTTGTGGTGGTTGATGGTAGTGTTTGTTGATGGTTGTGGTGGTTGATTGTTGTGGTGGTTGATGGTTGTGGTGGTTGATGGTAGTGTTTGTTGATGGTTGCGGTCGATGATGGTAGTGTTTGTTGATGGTTGTGGTGGTTGATGGTTGTGTTTGTTGATGGTAGTGTTTGTTGATGGTAGTGTTTGTTGATGGTTGTGGTGGTTGATGGTAGTGTTTGTTGGTGGTTGATGGTAGTGTTTGTTGATGGTTGCGGTCGATGATGGTAGTGTTTGTTGATGGTTGTGGTGGTTGATGGTAGTGTTTGTTGATGGTGGTGGTTGATGGTAGTGTTTGTTGATGGTTGTGGTGGTTGATGGTAGTGTTTGTTGATGGTTGCTGTGGATGATGGTAGTGTTTGTTGATGGTTGTGGTGGTTGATGGTAGTGTTTGTTGATGGTTGTGGTGGTTGATGGTAGTGTTTGTTGATGGTTGTGGTGGTTGATGGTAGTGTTTGTTGATGGTTGTGGGGGTTGATGATAGTGTTTGTTGATGGTTGTGGTGGTTGATGGTAGTGTTTGTTGATGGTTAAGGTGGTTGATGGTAGTGTTTGTTGATGGTAGTGTTTGTCGATGGTAGTCGTGGTTGGTGGTTGATGGTAGTGTTTGTTGATGGTAGTGGTGGTTGATGGTTGTGGTGGTTGATGGTTGTGGTGGTTGATGGTAGTGGTGGTTGATGGTCGTGGTGGTTGATGGTTGTGGTGGTTGATGGTAGTGTTTGTTGATGGTTGTGGTGGTTGATGGTAGTGGTGGTTGATGGTTGTGGTGGTTGATGGTAGTGTTTGTTGATGGTTGTGGTGGTTGATGGTAGTGGTGGTTGATGGTTGTGGTGGTTGATGGTTGCGGTGGATGATGGTAGAGTTTGTTGATAGTTGTGGTGGTTGATTGTTGTGGTGGTTGATGGTTGTGGTGGTTGATTGTTGTGATGGATGATTGTTGTGGTGGTTAATGGTTTTGGTGGTTGATTGTTGTGGTGGTTAATGGTTGTGGGGGTTGATTGTTGTGGTGGTTAATGGTTGTGGGGGTTAATTATTGTGTTGGTTGATGGTTGTGGTGGTTGACTGTTGTGGTGGTTGATGGGTGTGGTTGGGGGGTTAATTGCAGTGGTGGTTGTTGTGGTTCGTGATGGTAGTGGTTGATTGTTGTACTTTATGTAGTGGCGATTGTTGGTTATAGTTCGCGTGGGTGGTGGTTTATTAATTGTGGTGTTTGGTGGTAGTGGTGGTTGATTTTTGGTGGTAGTGGTGGTTGATTGTTGAGGTTGTTGGTGGTGGTTTATGGTTGTTGGTGGTTGATATTTGTGGTTAATTTTAGTGGTTGTTGATAGTAGTGGTTGAGGGCAGTGGTAGATGGTGGTTGTGGTTGTTTGTGGTTGACTGTACTGGTAGTTGTTGAGGTTCGTGATATTGGTGGTTGATTGTTGTATTTTGTGGTAGTGGTGGTTGATTATATTTGGCAGTAGTGGTGTGTGATTGTTGTTGGTGGTAGGGGTGGTTGATTGTTGTGGTTGGTGTTGGTTTATGGTTGTTGTTGATAGTAGTGGTGGTTGATTGTTGTGGAAGTTGATGATTGAGGTGGTTGATGATTGTTTAGGTTAATGGTTATTGACGGTGATGGTTATTGATAGTAGTTGAAATTGAAATTGAAATAAGTTTATTGAGGTAAAATACACACAAAGGGATGAGGTAGCTCAAGCTATTCTCACCCCGTTCAGTACAACGTGTTCATACATATATAGACACACATCACAAACAATAAACATATTACCGAACATTCTGAGAGATAAACATATACATTTTCTCCTTTACACAAGTAGTATGGTATCAGACGTACATACAAATACTTTTATGACTTAGGTATACTGTATAGACAATTTGCAAGAGACATGCAGATAATTCAACAAAAGATTACAGTCTTGGTGCAAAATTCTTATATCTACAGAATATCATCAACCTTTCCGTTGTGACACATCCAGGCTATTTGTTCAGGAACAGTCCTTATGTCAATGTTTCTATATACATTAATCAAACGACAATCAAGAACATAATGGGCAAGGGTGTGAGACCTTAACATACCACATAGTTGACACTTCGTGTCATTATCATGAACACCTATCCTATATTCCCAGTAATATTTGTACCCAAGCCTGAGCCGCATGTACACAGTCACTTTAAGCATTTCTCCTTTTACCATAAGTGAAATGGATGTTTTGACTTACACACATGCAGTGTTGCATGGTAAAAGGAGAAAGTCGAGGAGGAAGGAGAAGATCGAGGAGGAGAAGGTGTTGGTGCTGTTGGTTGTTGTTAGTAGATATTGATGGTTGAAGAACATAGAAGGATTAGGAAAAATAAGGAAGGAGGAAGAATAAGGATGGAGGGAGAATTAAGAAGAAGGAAGAAGAATAGGGAAGGAATAGGAAGAATAAGGAAGAAGGAAGAACAGGGAAGGATATAGAAGAAGGATGAAGAATATGGGGGAAGGAATATGGAATATGGGAATAAGGAATAAGGAATAAATGGAATATGGGGAATAAAGGGGAAAAATAAAGAAGCAGGAAGAATAAGGAAGGATATATTTAAAGAAGGACGAAGTATAAGGAAAGGGGAGTGGTGTGTGACAGTGATGGAGAGTGGTGTGTGACAGTGGTGGAGAGTGGTGTGTGACAGTGGTGGAGAGTGGTGTGTGACAGTGGTGGAGAGTGGTGTGTGACAGTGGTGGAGAGTTGTGTGTGACAGTGGTAGAGAGTGGTGTGTGACAGTGGTGTAGAGTGGTGTGTGACAGTGATGGAGAGTGGTGTGTGACAGTGGTGGAGAGTGGTGTGTGGCAGTGGTGGAGAGTGGTGTGTGACAGTGGTGGAGAGTGGTGTGTGACAGTGGTGGAGAGTGGTGTGTGACAGTGATGGAGAGTGGTGTGTGACAGTGATGGAGAGTGGTGTGTGACAGTTGTGGAGAGTGGTGTGTGACAGTGGTGGAGAGTGGTGTGTGACAGTGGTGGAGAGTGGTGTGTGACAGTGATGGAGAGTGGTGTGTGACAGTGGTGGAGAGTGGTGTGTGACAGTGGTGTGTGGCAGTGGTGGAGAGTGGTGTGTGACAGTGGTGGAGAGTGGTGTGTGACAGTGGTGGAGAGTGGTGTGTGGCAGTGGTGGAGAGTGGTGTGTGACAGTGATGGAGAGTGGTGTGTGACAGTGGTGGAGAGTGGTGTGTGACAGTGGTGGAGAGTGGAGTGTGGCAGTGGTGGAGAGTGGTGTGTGACAGTGATGGAGAGTGGTGTGTGACAGTGGTGGAGAGTGGTGTGTGACAGTGGTGGAGAGTGGTGTGTGACAGTGGTGGAGAGTGGTGTGTGACAGTGGTGGAGAGTGGTGTGTGGCAGTGGTGGAGAGTGGTGTCTGACAGTGATGGAGAGTGGTGTGTGACAGTGGTGGAGAGTGGTGTGTGACAGTGGTGGAGAGTGGTGTGTGACAGTGGTGGAGAGTGGTGTGTGGGAGTGGTGGAGAGTGGTGTGTGACAGTGGTGGAGAGTGGTGTGTGGCAGTGGTGGAGAGTGGTGTGTGACAGTGATGGAGAGTGGTGTGTGACAGTGGTGGAGAGTGGTGTGTGACAGTGGTGGAGAGTGGTGTGTGACAGCGGTGGAGAGTGGTGTGTGGCAGTGGTGGAGAGTGGTGTGTGACAGTGGTGGAGAATGGTGTGTTGCAGTGGTGGAGAGTGGTGTGTGGCAGTGGTGGAGAGAGGTGTGTGGCAGTGGTGGAGAGTGGTGTGTGACAGTGGTGGAGAGTGGTGTGTGGCAGTGGTGGAGAGTGGTGTGTGGCAGTGGTGGAGAGTGGTGTGTGGCAGTGGTGGAGAGTGGTGTATGGCAGTTGTGGAGAGTGGTGTGTGACAGTGGTGTGTGGCAGTGGTGGAGAGTGGTGTGTGGCAGTGGTGGAGAGTGGTGTGTGGCAGTGGTGGAGAGTGGTGTGTGGCAGTGGTGGAGAGTGGTGTGGGGCAGTGGTGCAGAGTGGTGTGTGGCAGTGGTGGAGAGTGGTGTGTGGCAGTGGTGGAGAGTGGTGTGTGGCAGTGGTGGAGAGTGGTGTGTGGCAGTGGTGGAGAGTGGTGTGTGACAGTGGTGCAGAGTGGTGTGTGGCAGTGGTGGAGAGTGGTGTGTGGCAGTGGTGGAGAGTGGTGTGTGGCAGTGGTGGAGAGTGGTGTGTGACAGTGGTGGAGAGTGGTGTGTGGCAGTGGTAGAGAGTGGTGTGTGGCAGTGGTGGAGAGTGGTGTGTGACAGTGGTGGAGAGTGGTGTGTGGCAGTGGTGGAGAGTGGTGTGTGGCAGTGGTGGAGAGTGGTGTGTGACAGTGGTGTGTGACAGTTGTGTGTGACAGTGATGGAGAGTGGTGTGTGACAGTGGTGGAGAGTGGTGTGTGACAGTGGTGGAGAGTGGTGTGTGACAGTGGTGGAGAGTGGTGTGTGACAGTGGTGGAGAGTTGTGTGTGACAGTGGTGCAGAGTGGTGTGTGGCAGTGGTGGAGAGTGGTGTGTGACAGTGGTGGAGAGTGGTGTGTGACAGTGGTGGAGAGTGGTGTGTGACAGTGGTGGAGAGTGGTGTGTGACAGTGGTGGAGAGTGGTGTGTGACAGTGGTGGAGAGTGGTGTGTGACAGTGATGGAGAGTGGTGTGTGACAGTGATGGAGAGTGGTGTGTGACAGTTGTGGAGAGTGGTGTGTGACAGTGGTGGAGAGTGGTGTGTGACAGTGGTGGAGAGTGGTGTGTGACAGTGATGGAGAGTGGTGTGTGACAGTGGTGGAGAGTGGTGTGTGACAGTGGTGTGTGGCAGTGGTGGAGAGTGGTGTGTGACAGTGGTGGAGAGTGGTGTGTGACAGTGGTGGAGAGTGGTGTGTGGCAGTGGTGGAGAGTGGTGTGTGGCAGTGGTGGAGAGTGGTGTGTGACAGTGGTGGAGAGTGGTGTGTGACAGTGGTGGAGAGTGGTGTGTGACAGTGGTGGAGAGTGGTGTGTGGCAGTGGTGGAGAGTGGTGTGTGACAGTGATGGAGAGTGGTGTGTGACAGTGGTGGAGAGTGGTGTGTGACAGTGGTGGAGAGTGGTGTGTGACAGTGGTGGAGAGTGGTGTGTGACAGTGGTGGAGAGTGGTGTGTGGCAGTGGTGGAGAGTGGTGTCTGACAGTGATGGAGAGTGGTGTGTGACAGTGGTGGAGAGTGGTGTGTGACAGTGGTGGAGAGTGGTGTGTGACAGTGGTGGAGAGTGGTGTGTGGGAGTGGTGGAGAGTGGTGTGTGACAGTGGTGGAGAGTGGTGTGTGGCAGTGGTGGAGAGTGGTGTGTGACAGTGATGGAGAGTGGTGTGTGACAGTGGTGGAGAGTGGTGTGTGACAGTGGTGGAGAGTGGTGTGTGACAGTGGTGGAGAGTGGTGTGTGGCAGTGGTGGAGAGTGGTGTGTGACAGTGGTGGAGAATGGTGTGTTGCAGTGGTGGAGAGAGGTGTGTGGCAGTGGTGGAGAGAGGTGTGTGGCAGTGGTGGAGAGTGGTGTGTGACAGTGGTGGAGAGTGGTGTGTGGCAGTGGTGGAGAGTGGTGTGTGGCAGTGGTGGAGAGTGGTGTGTGGCAGTGGTGGAGAGTGGTGTATGGCAGTGGTGGAGAGTGGTGTGTGACAGTGGTGTGTGGCAGTGGTGGAGAGTGGTGTGTGGCAGTGGTGGAGAGTGGTGTGTGGCAGTGGTGGAGAGTGGTGTGTGGCAGTGGTGGAGAGTGGTGTGGGGCAGTGGTGCAGAGTGGTGTGTGGCAGTGGTGGAGAGTGGTGTGTGGCAGTGGTGGAGAGTGGTGTGTGGCAGTGGTGGAGAGTGGTGTGTGGCAGTGGTGGAGAGTGGTGTGTGACAGTGGTGCAGAGTGGTGTGTGGCAGTGGTGGAGAGTGGTGTGTGGCAGTGGTGGAGAGTGGTGTGTGGCAGTGGTGGAGAGTGGTGTGTGACAGTGGTGGAGAGTGGTGTGTGGCAGTGGTAGAGAGTGGTGTGTGGCAGTGGTGGAGAGTGGAGTGTGACAGTGGTGGAGAGTGGTGTGTGGCAGTGGTGGAGAGTGGTGTGTGGCAGTGGTGGAGAGTGGTGTGTGACAGTGGTGTGTGACAGTTGTGTGTGACAGTGGTGGAGAGTGGTGTGTGGCAGTGGTGGAGAGTGGTGTGTGACAGTGGTAGAGAGTGGTGTGGGGCAGTGGTGCAGAGTGGTGTGTGGCAGTGGTGGAGAGTGGTGTGTGGCAGTGGTGGAGAGTGGTGTGTGGCAGTGGTGGAGAGTAGTGTGTGACAGTGGTGCAGAGTGGTGTGTGGCAGTGGTGGAGAGTGGTGTGTGACAGTGGTGGAGAGTGGTGTGTGACAGTGGTGGAGAGTGGTGTGTGGCAGTTGTGGAGAGTGGTGTGTGACAGTGGTGGAGAGTGGTGTGTGACAGTGGTGGAGAGTGGTGTGTGGCAGTGGTGGAGAGTGATGTGTGACAGTGGTGGAGAGTGGTGTGTGGCAGTGGTGGAGAGTGGTGTGTGGCAGTGGTGGAGAGTGGTGTGTGGCAGTGGTGGAGAGTGGTGTGTCACAGTGGAGGAGAGTGGTGTGTGGCAGTGGTAGAGAGTGGTGTGTGGCAGTGGTGGAGAGTGGTGTGTGACAGTGGTGGAGAGTGGTGTGTGGCAGTGGTGGAGAGTGGTGTGTGGCAGTGGTGGAGAGTGGTGTGTGACAGTGGTGTGTGACAGTGGTGGAGAGTGGTGTGTGGCAGTGGTGGAGAGTGGTGTGTGACAGTGGTAGAGAGTGGTGTGGGGCAGTGGTGCAGAGTAGTGTGTGGCTTTGGTGGAGAGTGGTGTGTGGCAGTGGTGGAGAGTGGTGTGTGGCAGTGGTGGAGAGTGGTGTGTGGCAGTGGTGGAGAGAGGTGTGTGGCAGTGGTGGAGAGTAGTGTGTGACAGTGGTGGAGAGTGGTGTGTGGCAGTGGTGGAGAGTGGTGTGTGGCAGTGGTGGAGAGTGGTGTGTGGCAGTGGTGGAGAGTGGTGTATGGCAGTGGTGGAGAGTGGTGTGTGACAGTGGTGTGTGGCAGTGGTGGAGAGTGGTGTGTGGCAGTGGTGGAGAGTGGTGTGTGGCAGTGGTGGAGAGTGGTGTGTGGCAGTGGTGGAGAGTGGTGTGGGGCAGTGGTGCAGAGTGGTGTGTGGCAGTGGTGGAGAGTGGTGTGTGGCAGTGGTGGAGAGTGGTGTGTGGCAGTGGTGGAGAGTGGTGTGTGGCAGTGGTGGAGAGTGGTGTGTGACAGTGGTGCAGAGTGGTGTGTGGCAGTGGTTGAGAGTGGTGTGTGGCAGTGGTGGAGAGTGGTGTGTGGCAGTGGTGGAGAGTGGTGTGTGACAGTGGTGGAGAGTGGTGTGTGGCAGTGGTAGAGAGTGGTGTGTGGCAGTGGTGGAGAGTGGTGTGTGACAGTGGTGGAGAGTGGTGTGTGGCAGTGGTGGAGAGTGGTGTGTGGCAGTGGTGGAGAGTGGTGTGTGACAGTGGTGTGTGACAGTTGTGTGTGACAGTGGTGGAGAGTGGTGTGTGGCAGTGGTGGAGAGTGGTGTGTGACAGTGGTAGAGAGTGGTGTGGGGCAGTGGTGCAGAGTGGTGTGTGGCAGTGGTGGAGAGTGGTGTGTGGTAGTGGTGGAGAGTGGTGTGTGGCAGTGGTGGAGAGTGGTGTGTGGCAGTGGTGGAGAGTGGTGTGTGACAGTGGTGCAGAGTGGTGTGTGGCAGTGGTGGAGAGTGGTGTGTGACAGTGGTGGAGAGTGGTGTGTGACAGTGGTGGAGAGTGGTGTGTGGCAGTTGTGGAGAGTGGTGTGTGACAGTGGTGGAAAGTGGTGTGTGACAGTGGTGGAGAGTGATGTGTGACAGTGGTGGAGAGTGGTGTGTGGCAGTGGTGGAGAGTGGTGTGTGGCAGTGGTGGAGAGTGGTGTGTGGCAGTGGTGGAGAGTGGTGTGTCACAGTGGTGGAGAGTGGTGTGTGGCAGTGGTAGAGAGTGGTGTGTGGCAGTGGTGGAGAGTGGTGTGTGACAGTGGTGGAGAGTGGTGTGTGGCAGTGGTGGAGAGTGGTGTGTGGCAGTGGTGGAGAGTGGTGTGTGACAGTGGTGTGTGACAGTGGTGGAGAGTGGTGTGTGGCAGTGGTGGAGAGTGGTGTGTGACAGTGGTAGAGAGTGGTGTGGGGCAGTGGTGCAGAGTGGTGTATGGCAGTGGTGGAGAGTGGTGTGTGGCAGTGGTGGAGAGTGGTGTGTGGCAGTGGTGGAGAGTGGTGTGTGGCAGTGGTGGAGAGTGGTGTGTGACAGTGGTGCAGAGTGGTGTGTGGCAGTGGTGGAGAGTGGTGTGTGACAGTGGTGGAGAGTGGTGTGTGACAGTGGTGGAGAGTGGTGTGTGGCAGTGGTGGAGAGTGGTGTGTGACAGTGGTGGAGAGTGGTGTGTGACAGTGGTGGAGAGTGGTGTGTGGGAGTGGTGGAGAGTGGTGTGTGACAGTGATGGAGAGTGGTGTGTGACAGTGGTGGAGAGTGGTGTTTGACAGTGGTGGAGAGTGGTGTGTGACAGTGGTGGGGAGTGGTGTGTGACAGTGATGGAGAGTGGTGTGTGACAGTGGTGGAGAGTGGTGTGTGACAGTGGTGGAGAGTGGTGTGTGGCAGTGGTGGAGAGTGGTGTGTGACAGTGGTGGAGAGTGGTGTGTGACAGTGGTGGAGAAAGGTGTGTGGCAGTGGTGGAGAGTGGTGTGTGACAGTGATGGAGAGTGGTGTGTGACAGTGGTGGAGAGTGGTGTGTGACAGTGGTGGAGAGTGGTGTGTGGCAGTGGTGGAGAGTGGTGTGTGACAGTGATGGAGAGTGGTGTGTGACAGTGGTGGAGAGTGGTGTGTGACAGTGGTGGAGAGTGGTGTGTGACAGTGGTGGAGAGTGGTGTGTGGCAGTGGTGGAGAGTGGTGTGTGACAGTGGTGGAGAGTGGTGTGTGGCAGTGGTGGAGAGTGGTGTGTGGCAGTGGTGGAGAGTGGTGTGTGGCAGTGGTGGAGAGTGGTGTATGGCAGTGGTGGAGAGTGGTGTGTGACAGTGGTGTGTGGCAGTGGTGGAGAGTGGTGTGTGGCAGTGGTGGAGAGTGGTGTGTGGCAGTGGTGGAGAGTGGTGTGTGACAGTGGTGGAGAGTGGTGTGTGGCAGTGGTGGAGAGTGGTGTGTGGCAGTGGTGGAGAGTGGTGTGTGGCAGTGGTGGAGAGTGGTGTGTGACAGTGGTGGAGAGTGGTGTGTGACAGTGGTGGAGAGTGGTGTGTGGCAGTGGTGGAGAGTGGTGTGTGACAGTGATGGAGAGTGGTGTGTGACAGTGGTGGAGAGTGGTGTGTGACAGTGGTGGAGAGTGGTGTGTGGCAGTGGTGGAGAGTGGTGTGTGACAGTGATGGAGAGTGGTGTGTGACAGTGGTGGAGAGTGGTGTGTGACAGTGGTGGAGAGTGGTGTGTGACAGTGGTGGAGAGTGGTGTGTGGCAGTGGTGGAGAGTGGTGTGTGACAGTGGTGGAGAGTGGTGTGTGGCAGTGGTGGAGAGTGGTGTGTGGCAGTGGTGGAGAGTGGTGTGTGGCAGTGGTGGAGAGTGGTGTATGGCATTGGTGGAGAGTGGTGTGTGACAGTGGTGTGTGGCAGTGGTGGAGAGTGGTGTGTGGCAGTGGTGGAGAGTGGTGTGTGGCAGTGGTGGAGAGTGGTGTGTGACAGTGGTGGAGAGTGGTGTGTGGCAGTGGTGGAGAGTGGTGTGTGACAGTGGTGTGTGACAGTGGTGGAGAGTGGTGTGTGGCAGTGGTGGAGAGTGGTGTGTGGCAGTGGTGGAGAGTGGTGTGTGGCAGTGGTGGAGAGTGGTGTGTGGCAGTGGTGGAGAGTGGTGTGTGGCAGTGGTGGAGAGTGGTGTGTGACAGTGGTGGAGAGTGGTGTGTGGCAGTGGTGGAGAGTGGTGTGTGGCAGTGGTGGAGAGTGGTGTGTGGCAGTGGTGGAGAGTGGTGTGGGGCAGTGGTGCAGAGTGGTGTGTGGCAGTGGTGGAGAGTGGTGTGTGGCAGTGGTGGAGAGTGGTGTGTGGCAGTGGTGGAGAGTGGTGTGTGGCAGTGGTGGAGAGTGGTGTGTGACAGTGGTGGAGAGTGGTGTGTGGCAGTGGTGGAGAGTGGTGTGTGGCAGTGGTGGAGAGTGGTGTGTGACAGTGGTGGAGAGTGGTGTGTGACAGTGGTGCAGAGTGGTGTGTGGCAGTGGTGGAGAGTGGTGTGTGGCAGTGGTGGAGAGTGCTGTGTGACAGTGGTGGAGAGTGGTGTGTGGCAGTGGTGGAGAGTGGTGTGTGGCAGTGGTGGAGAGTGGTGTGTGACAGTGGTGTGTGACAGTGGTGGAGAGTGGTGTGTGACAGTGGTGGAGAGTGGTGTGTGGCAGTGGTGGAGAGTGGTGTGTGGCAGTGGTGGAGAGTGGTGTGTGACAGTGGTGTGTGACAGTGGTGGAGAGTGGTGTGTGACAGTGGTGGAGAGTGGTGTGTGGCAGTGGTGGAGAGTGGTGTGGGGCAGTGGTGCAGAGTGGTGTGTGGCAGTGGTGGAGAGTGGTGTGTGAAGTGGTGGAGAGTGGTGTGTGGCAGTGGTGGAGAGTGGTGTGTGACAGTGGTGGAGAGTGGTGTGTGACAGTGGTGGAGAGAGGTGTGTGGCAGTGGTGGAGAGTGGTGTGTGGCAGTGGTGGAGAGTGGTGTGTGACAGTGGTGGAGAGCGGTGTGTGACAGTGGTGGAGAGTGGTGTGTGACAGTGGTGGAGAGTGGTGTGTGACAGTGGTGGAGTGTGGTGTGTGGCAGTGGTGGAGAGTGGTGTGTGGCAGTGGTGGAGAGTGGTGTGTGACAGTGGTGTGTGACAGTGGTGGAGAGTGGTGTGTGGCAGTGGTGGAGAGTGGTGTGTGACAGTGGTAGAGAGTGGTGTGGGGCAGTGGTGCAGAGTGGTGTGTGGGAGGGGTGGAGAGTGGTGTGTGGCAGTGGTGGAGAGTTGTGTGTGACAGTGGTGCAGAGTGGTGTGTGGCAGTGGTGGAGAGTGGTGTGTGGCAGTGGTGGAGAGTGGTGTGTGGCAGTGGTGGAGAGTGGTGTGTGACAGTGGTGGAGAGTGGTGTGTGACAGTGGTGGAGAGTGGTGTGTGGCAGTGGTGGAGAGTGGTGTGTGGCAGTGGTGGAGAGTGGTGTGTGACAGTGGTGGAGAGTGGTGTGTGGCAGTGGTGGAGAGTGGTGTGTGGCAGTTGTGGAGAGTGGTGTGTGACAGTGGTGGAGAGTGGTGTGTGACAGTGGTGGAGAGTGGTGTGTGGCAGTGGTGGAGAGTGGTGTGTGACAGTGGTGTGTGACAGTGGTGGAGAGTGGTGTGTGGCAGTGGTGGAGAGTGGTGTGTGGCAGTGGTGGAGAGTGGTGTGTGGCAGTGGTGGAGAGTGGTGTGTGGCAGTGGTGGAGAGTGGTGTGTGGCAGTGGTGGAGAGTGGTGTGTGACAGTGGTGGAGAGTGGTGTGTGGCAGTGGTGGAGAGTGGTGTGTGGCAGTGGTGGAGAGTGGTGTGTGGCAGTGGTGGAGAGTGGTGTGGGGCAGTGGTGCAGAGTGGTGTGTGGCAGTGGTGGAGAGTGGTGTGTGGCAGTGGTGGAGAGTGGTGTTTGACAGTGGTGGAGAGTGGTGTGTGACAGTGGTGGGGAGTGGTGTGTGACAGTGATGGAGAGTGGTGTGTGACAGTGGTGGAGAGTGGTGTGTGACAGTGGTGGAGAGTGGTGTGTGGCAGTGGTGGAGAGTGGTGTGTGACAGTGGTGGAGAGTGGTGTGTGACAGTGGTGGAGAGTGGTGTGTGGCAGTGGTGGAGAGTGGTGTGTGACAGTGATGGAGAGTGGTGTGTGACAGTGGTGGAGAGTGGTGTGTGACAGTGGTGGAGAGTGGTGTGTGGCAGTGGTGGAGAGTGGTGTGTGACAGTGATGGAGAGTGGTGTGTGACAGTGGTGGAGAGTGGTGTGTGACAGTGGTGGAGAGTGGTGTGTGACAGTGGTGGAGAGTGGTGTGTGGCAGTGGTGGAGAGTGGTGTGTGACAGTGGTGGAGAGTGGTGTGTGGCAGTGGTGGAGAGTGGTGTGTGGCAGTGGTGGAGAGTGGTGTGTGGCAGTGGTGGAGAGTGGTGTATGGCAGTGGTGGAGAGTGGTGTGTGACAGTGGTGTGTGGCAGTGGTGGAGAGTGGTGTGTGGCAGTGGTGGAGAGTGGTGTGTGGCAGTGGTGGAGAGTGGTGTGTGACAGTGGTGGAGAGTGGTGTGTGGCAGTGGTGGAGAGTGGTGTGTGACAGTGGTGTGTGACAGTGGTGGAGAGTGGTGTGTGGCAGTGGTGGAGAGTGGTGTGTGGCAGTGGTGGAGAGTGGTGTGTGGCAGTGGTGGAGAGTGGTGTGTGGCAGTGGTGGAGAGTGGTGTGTGGCAGTGGTGGAGAGTGGTGTGTGACAGTGGTGGAGAGTGGTGTGTGGCAGTGGTGGAGAGTGGTGTGTGGCAGTGGTGGAGAGTGGTGTGTGGCAGTGGTGGAGAGTGGTGTGTGGCAGTGGTGGAGAGTGGTGTGTGACAGTGGTGCAGAGTGGTGTGTGGCAGTGGTGGAGAGTGGTGTGTGGCAGTGGTGGAGAGTGGTGAGTGACAGTGGTGGAGAGTGGTGTGTGACAGTGGTGCAGAGTGGTGTGTGGCAGTGGTGGAGAGTGGTGTGTGGCAGTGGTGGAGAGTGCTGTGTGACAGTGGTGGAGAGTGGTGTGTGGCAGTGGTGGAGAGTGGTGTGTGGCAGTGGTGGAGAGTGGTGTGTGACAGTGGTGTGTGACAGTGGTGGAGAGTGGTGTGTGACAGTGGTGGAGAGTGGTGTGTGGCAGTGGTGGAGAGTGGTGTGGGGCAGTGGTGCAGAGTGGTGTGTGGCAGTGGTGGAGAGTGGTGTGTGAAGTGGTGGAGAGTGGTGTGTGGCAGTGGTGGAGAGTGGTGTGTGACAGTGGTGGAGAGTGGTGTGTGACAGTGGTGGAGAGAGGTGTGTGGCAGTGGTGGAGAGTGGTGTGTGGCAGTGGTGGAGAGTGGTGTGTGACAGTGGTGGAGAGCGGTGTGTGACAGTGGTGGAGAGTGGTGTGTGACAGTGGTGGAGAGTGGTGTGTGACAGTGGTGGAGTGTGGTGTGTGGCAGTGGTGGAGAGTGGTGTGTGGCAGTGGTGGAGAGTGGTGTGTGACAGTGGTGTGTGACAGTGGTGGAGAGTGGTGTGTGGCAGTGGTGGAGAGTGGTGTGTGACAGTGGTAGAGAGTGGTGTGGGGCAGTGGTGCAGAGTGGTGTGTGGGAGTGGTGGAGAGTGGTGTGTGGCAGTGGTGGAGAGTTGTGTGTGACAGTGGTGCAGAGTGGTGTGTGGCAGTGGTGGAGAGTGGTGTGTGGCAGTGGTGGAGAGTGGTGTGTGGCAGTGGTGGAGAGTGGTGTGTGACAGTGGTGGAGAGTGGTGTGTGACAGTGGTGGAGAGTGGTGTGTGGCAGTGGTGGAGAGTGGTGTGTGGCAGTGGTGGAGAGTGGTGTGTGACAGTGGTGGAGAGTGGTGTGTGGCAGTGGTGGAGAGTGGTGTGTGGCAGTTGTGGAGAGTGGTGTGTGACAGTGGTGGAGAGTGGTGTGTGACAGTGGTGGAGAGTGGTGTGTGACAGTGGTGGAGAGTGGTGTGTGACAGTGGTGGAGAGTGGTGTGTGACAGTGGTGGAGAGTGGTGTATGGCAGTGGTGGAGAGCGGTGTGTGACAGTGGTGTGTGGCAGTGGTGGAGAGTGGTGTGTGGCAGTGGTGGAGAGTGGTGTGTGGCAGTGGTGGAGAGTGGTGTGTGGCAGTGGTGGAGAGTGGTGTGGGGCAGTGGTGGAGAGTGGTGTGTGGCAGTGGTGGAGAGTGGTGTGTGGCAGTGGTGGAGAGTGGTGTGTGGCAGTGGTGGAGAGTGGTGTGTGGCAGTGGTAGAGAGTGGTGTGTGGCAGTGGTGGAGAGTGGTGTGTGACAGTGGTGTGTGACAGTTGTGTGTGACAGTGGTGGAGAGTGGTGTGTGGCAGTGGTGGAGAGTGGTGTGTGACAGTGGTAGAGAGTGGTGTGGGGGCAGTGGTGCAGAGTGGTGTGTGGCAGTGGTGGAGAGTGGTGTGTGGCAGTGGTGGAGAGTGGTGTGTGGCAGTGGTGGAGAGTGGTGTGTGGCAGTGGTGGAGAGTGGTGTGTGACAGTGGTGCAGAGTGGTGTGTGGCAGTGGTGGAGAGTGGTGTGTGACAGTGGTGGAGAGTGGTGTGTGACAGTGGTGGAGAGTGGTATGTGGCAGTGGTGGAGAGTGGTGTGTGACAGTGGTGGAGAGTGGTGTGTGACAGTGGTGGAGAGTGGTGTGTGGCAGTGGTGGAGAGTGGTGTGTGACAGTGGTGGAGAGTGGTGTGTGGCAGTGGTGGAGAGTGGTGTGTGGCAGTGGTGGAGAGTGGTGTGTGGCAGTGGTGGAGAGTGGTGTGTCACAGTGGTGGAGAGTGGTGTGTGGCAGTGGTAGAGAGTGGTGTGTGGCAGTGGTGGAGAGTGGTGTGTGACAGTGGTGGAGAGTGGTGTGTGGCAGTGGTGGAGAGTGGTGTGTGGCAGTGGTGGAGAGTGGTGTGTGACAGTGGTGTGTGACAGTGGTGTGTGACAGTGGTGGAGAGTGGTGTGTGGCAGTGGTGGAGAGTGGTGTGTGACAGTGGTAGAGAGTGGTGTGGGGCAGTGGTGCAGAGTGGTGTGTGGCAGTGGTGGAGAGTGGTGTGTGGCAGTGGTGGAGAGTGGTGTGTGGCAGTGGTGGAGAGTGGTGTGTGGCAGTGGTGGAGAGTGGTGTGTGACAGTGGTGGAGAGTGGTGTGTGGCAGTGGTGGAGAGTGGTGTGTGACAGTGGTGGAGAGTGGTGTGTGACAGTGGTGGAGAGTGGTGTGTGGCAGTGGTGGAGAGTGGTGTGTGACAGTGGTGGAGAGTGGTGTGTGACAGTGGTGGAGAGTGGTGTGTGGGAGTGGTGGAGAGTGGTGTGTGACAGTGATGGAGAGTGGTGTGTGACAGTGGTGGAGAGTGGTGTTTGACAGTGGTGGAGAGTGGTGTGTGACAGTGGTGGGGAGTGGTGTGTGACAGTGATGGAGAGTGGTGTGTGACAGTGGTGGAGAGTGGTGTGTGACAGTGGTGGAGAGTGGTGTGTGGCAGTGGTGGAGAGTGGTGTGTGACAGTGGTGGAGAGTGGTGTGTGACAGAGGTGGAGAGTGGTGTGTGGCAGTGGTGGAGAGTGGTGTGTGACAGTGATGGAGAGTGGTGTGTGACAGTGGTGGAGAGTGGTGTGTGACAGTGGTGGAGAGTGGTGTGTGACAGTGGTGGAGAGTGGTGTGTGGCAGTGGTGGAGAGTGGTGTGTGACAGTGGTGGAGAGTGGTGTGTGGCAGTGGTGGAGAGTGGTGTGTGGCAGTGGTGGAGAGTGGTGTATGGCAGTGGTGGAGAGTGGTGTGTGACAGTGGTGTGTGGCAGTGGTGGAGAGTGGTGTGTGGCAGTGGTGGAGAGTGGTGTGTGGCAGTGGTGGAGAGTGGTGTGTGACAGTGGTGGAGAGTGGTGTGTGGCAGGGGTGGAGAGTGGTGTGTGGCAGTGGTGGAGAGTGGTGTATGGCAGTGGTGGAGAGTGGTGTGTGACAGTGGTGTGTGGCAGTGGTGGAGAGTGGTGTGTGGCAGTGGTGGAGAGTGGTGTGTGGCAGTGGTGGAGAGTGGTGTGTGGCAGTGGTGGAGAGTGGTGTGTGACAGTGGTGGAGAGTGGTGTGTGGCAGTGGTGGAGAGTGGTGTGTGGCAGTGGTGGAGAGTGGTGTGTGGCAGTGGTGGAGAGTGGTGTGGGGCAGTGGTGCAGAGTGGTGTGTGGCAGTGGTGGAGAGTGGTGTGTGGCAGTGGTGGAGAGTGGTGTGTGGCAGTGGTGGAGAGTGGTGTGTGGCAGTGGTGGAGAGTGGTGTGTGACAGTGGTGGAGAGTGGTGTGTGGCAGTGGTGGAGAGTGGTGTGTGGCAGTGGTGGAGAGTGGTGAGTGACAGTGGTGGAGAGTGGTGTGTGACAGTGGTGCAGAGTGGTGTGTGGCAGTGGTGGAGAGTGGTGTGTGGCAGTGGTGGAGAGTGGTGTGTGACAGTGGTGGAGAGTGGTGTGTGGCAGTGGTGGAGAGTGGTGTGTGGCAGTGGTGGAGAGTGGTGTGTGACAGTGGTGTGTGACAGTGGTGGAGAGTGGTGTGTGGCAGTGGTGGAGAGTGGTGTGTGGCAGTGGTGGAGAGTGGTGTGGGGCAGTGGTGGAGAGTGGTGTGTGACAGTGGTGCAGAGTGGTGTGTGGCAGTGGTGGAGAGTGGTGTGTGGCAGTGGTGGAGAGTGGTGTGTGACAGTGGTGCAGAGTGGTGTGTGGCAGTGGTGGAGAGTGGTGTGTGGCAGTGGTGGAGAGTGGTGTGTGACAGTGGTGTGTGACAGTGGTGGAGAGTGGTGTGTGGCAGTGGTGGAGAGTGGTGTGTGGCAGTGGTGGAGAGTGGTGTGGGGCAGTGGTGGAGAGTGGTGTGTGACAGTGGTGCAGAGTGGTGTGTGGCAGTGGTGGAGAGTGGTGTGTGAAGTGGTGGAGAGTGGTGTGTGGCAGTGGTGGAGAGTGGTGTGTGACAGTGGTGGAGTATGGTGTGTGACAGTGGTGGAGAGTGGTGTGTGGCAGTGGTGGAGAGTGGTGTGTGGCAGTGGTGGAGAGTGGTGTGTGACAGTGGTGGAGAGTGGTGTGTGACAGTGGTGGAGAGTGGTGTGTGACAGTGGTGGAGAGTGGTGTGTGACAGTGGTGGAGTGTGGTGTGTGGCAGTGGTGGAGAGTGGTGTGTGGCAGTGGTGGAGAGTGGTGTGTGACAGTGGTGGAGAGTGGTGTGTGACAGTGGTAGAGAGTGGTGTGGGGCAGTGGTGCAGAGTGGTGTGTGGGAGTGGTGGAGAGTGGTGTGTGGCAGTGGTGGAGAGTTGTGTGTGACAGTGGTGGAGAGTGGTGTGTGGCAGTGGTGGAGAGTGGTGTGTGACAGTGGTGGAGAGTGGTGTGTGACAGTGGTGCAGAGTGGTGTGTGGCAGTGGTGGAGAGTGGTGTGTGGCAGTGGTGGAGAGTGGTGTGTGACAGTGGTGGAGAGTGGTGTGTGACAGTGGTGGAGAGTGGTGTGTGGCAGTGGTGGAGAGTGGTGTGTGGCAGTTGTGGAGAGTGGTGTGTGACAGTGGTGGAGAGTGGTGTGTGACAGTGGTGGAGAGTGGTGTGTGACAGTGGTGGAGAGTGGTGTGTGACAGTGGTGGAGAGTGGTGTGTGACAGTGGTGGAGAGTGGTGTGTGACAGTGGTGGAGAGTGGTGTGTGACAGTGGTGGAGAGTGGTGTGTGACAGTGATGGAGAGTGGTGTGTGGCAGTGGTGGAGAGTGGTGTGTGGCAGTGGTGGAGAGTGGTGTGTGACAGTGGTGCAGAGTGGTGTGTGGCAGTGGTGGAGAGTGGTGTGTGGCAGTGGTGGAGAGTGGTGTGTGACAGTGGTGTGTGACAGTGGTGGAGAGTGGTGTGTGGCAGTGGTGGAGAGTGGTGTGTGGCAGTGGTGGAGAGTGGTGTGGGGCAGTGGTGGAGAGTGGTGTGTGACAGTGGTGGAGAGTGGTGTGTGGCAGTGGTGGAGAGTGGTGTGTGAAGTGGTGGAGAGTGGTGTGTGGCAGTGGTGGAGAGTGGTGTGTGACAGTGGTGGAGAGTGGTGTGTGACAGTGGTGGAGAGTGGTGTGTGGCAGTGGTGGAGAGTGGTGTGTGGCAGTGGTGGAGAGTGGTGTGTGACAGTGGTGGAGAGTGGTGTGTGACAGTGGTGGAGAGTGGTGTGTGACAGTGGTGGAGAGTGGTGTGTGACAGTGGTGGAGTGTGGTGTGTGGCAGTGGTGGAGAGTGGTGTGTGGCAGTGGTGGAGAGTCGTGTGTGACAGTGGTGGAGAGTGGTGTGTGACAGTGGTAGAGAGTGGTGTGGGGCAGTGGTGCAGAGTGGTGTGTGGGAGTGGTGGAGAGTGGTGTGTGGCAGTGGTGGAGAGTTGTGTGTGACAGTGGTGGAGAGTGGTGTGTGGCAGTGGTGGAGAGTGGTGTGTGACAGTGGTGGAGAGTGGTGTGTGACAGTGGTGCAGAGTGGTGTGTGGCAGTGGTGGAGAGTGGTGTGTGGCAGTGGTGGAGAGTGGTGTGTGACAGTGGTGGAGAGTGGTGTATGGCAGTGGTGGAGAGCGGTGTGTGACAGTGGTGTGTGGCAGTGGTGGAGAGTGGTGTGTGGCAGTGGTGGAGAGTGGTGTGTGGCAGTGGTGGAGAGTGGTGTGTGGCAGTGGTGGAGAGTGGTGTGGGGCAGTGGTGCAGAGTGGTGTGTGGCAGTGGTGGAGAGTGGTGTGTGGCAGTGGTGGAGAGTGGTGTGTGGCAGTGGTGGAGAGTGGTGTGTGGCAGTGGTAGAGAGTGGTGTGTGGCAGTGGTGGAGAGTGGTGTGTGACAGTGGTGTGTGACAGTTGTGTGTGACAGTGGTGGAGAGTGGTGTGTGGCAGTGGTGGAGAGTGGTGTGTGACAGTGGTAGAGAGTGGTGTGGGGGCAGTGGTGCAGAGTGGTGTGTGGCAGTGGTGGAGAGTGGTGTGTGGCAGTGGTGGAGAGTGGTGTGTGGCAGTGGTGGAGAGTGGTGTGTGGCAGTGGTGGAGAGTGGTGTGTGACAGTGGTGCAGAGTGGTGTGTGGCAGTGGTGGAGAGTGGTGTGTGACAGTGGTGGAGAGTGGTGTGTGACAGTGGTGGAGAGTGGTGTGTGGCAGTGGTGGAGAGTGGTGTGTGACAGTGGTGGAGAGTGGTGTGTGACAGTGGTGGAGAGTGGTGTGTGGCAGTGGTGGAGAGTGGTGTGTGACAGTGGTGGAGAGTGGTGTGTGACAGTGGTGGAGAGTGGTGTGTGGCAGTGGTGGAGAGTGGTGTGTGGCAGTGGTGGAGAGTGGTGTGTGGCAGTGGTGGAGAGTGGTGTGTCACAGTGGTGGAGAGTGGTGTGTGGCAGTGGTAGAGAGTGGTGTGTGGCAGTGGTGGAGAGTGGTGTGTGACAGTGGTGGAGAGTGGTGTGTGGCAGTGGTGGAGAGTGGTGTGTGGCAGTGGTGGAGAGTGGTGTGTGACAGTGGTGTGTGACAGTGGTGTGTGACAGTGGTGGAGAGTGGTGTGTGGCAGTGGTGGAGAGTGGTGTGTGACAGTGGTAGAGAGTGGTGTGGGGCAGTGGTGCAGAGTGGTGTGTGGCAGTGGTGGAGAGTGGTGTGTGGCAGTGGTGGAGAGTGGTGTGTGGCAGTGGTGGAGAGTGGTGTGTGGCAGTGGTGGAGAGTGGTGTGTGACAGTGGTGCAGAGTGGTGTGTGGCAGTGGTGGAGAGTGGTGTGTGACAGTGGTGGAGAGTGGTGTGTGACAGTGGTGGAGAGTGGTGTGTGGCAGTGGTGGAGAGTGGTGTGTGACAGTGGTGGAGAGTGGTGTGTGACAGTGGTGGAGAGTGGTGTGTGGGAGTGGTGGAGAGTGGTGTGTGACAGTGATGGAGAGTGGTGTGTGACAGTGGTGGAGAGTGGTGTTTGACAGTGGTGGAGAGTGGTGTGTGACAGTGGTGGGGAGTGGTGTGTGACAGTGATGGAGAGTGGTGTGTGACAGTGGTGGAGAGTGGTGTGTGACAGTGGTGGAGAGTGGTGTGTGGCAGTGGTGGAGAGTGGTGTGTGACAGTGGTGGAGAGTGGTGTGTGACAGTGGTGGAGAGTGGTGTGTGGCAGTGGTGGAGAGTGGTGTGTGACAGTGATGGAGAGTGGTGTGTGACAGTGGTGGAGAGTGGTGTGTGACAGTGGTGGAGAGTGGTGTGTGACAGTGGTGGAGAGTGGTGTGTGGCAGTGGTGGAGAGTGGTGTGTGACAGTGGTGGAGAGTGGTGTGTGGCAGTGGTGGAGAGTGGTGTGTGGCAGTGGTGGAGAGTGGTGTATGGCAGTGGTGGAGAGTGGTGTGTGACAGTGGTGTGTGGCAGTGGTGGAGAGTGGTGTGTGGCAGTGGTGGAGAGTGGTGTGTGGCAGTGGTGGAGAGTGGTGTGTGACAGTGGTGGAGAGTGGTGTGTGGCAGTGGTGGAGAGTGGTGTGTGGCAGTGGTGGAGAGTGGTGTATGGCAGTGGTGGAGAGTGGTGTGTGACAGTGGTGTGTGGCAGTGGTGGAGAGTGGTGTGTGGCAGTGGTGGAGAGTGGTGTGTGGCAGTGGTGGAGAGTGGTGTGTGGCAGTGGTGGAGAGTGGTGTGTGACAGTGGTGGAGAGTGGTGTGTGGCAGTGGTGGAGAGTGGTGTGTGGCAGTGGTGGAGAGTGGTGTGTGGCAGTGGTGGAGAGTGGTGTGGGGCAGTGGTGCAGAGTGGTGTGTGGCAGTGGTGGAGAGTGGTGTGTGGCAGTGGTGGAGAGTGGTGTGTGGCAGTGGTGGAGAGTGGTGTGTGGCAGTGGTGGAGAGTGGTGTGTGACAGTGGTGCAGAGTGGTGTGTGGCAGTGGTGGAGAGTGGTGTGTGGCAGTGGTGGAGAGTGGTGAGTGACAGTGGTGGAGAGTGGTGTGTGACAGTGGTGCAGAGTGGTGTGTGGCAGTGGTGGAGAGTGGTGTGTGGCAGTGGTGGAGAGTGGTGTGTGACAGTGGTGGAGAGTGGTGTGTGGCAGTGGTGGAGAGTGGTGTGTGGCAGTGGTGGAGAGTGGTGTGTGACAGTGGTGTGTGACAGTGGTGGAGAGTGGTGTGGCAGTGGTGGAGAGTGGTGTGTGGCAGTGGTGGAGAGTGGTGTGGGGCAGTGGTGGAGAGTGGTGTGTGACAGTGGTGCAGAGTGGTGTGTGGCAGTGGTGGAGAGTGGTGTGTGGCAGTGGTGGAGAGTGGTGTGTGACAGTGGTGCAGAGTGGTGTGTGGCAGTGGTGGAGAGTGGTGTGTGGCAGTGGTGGAGAGTGGTGTGTGACAGTGGTGTGTGACAGTGGTGGAGAGTGGTGTGTGGCAGTGGTGGAGAGTGGTGTGTGGCAGTGGTGGAGAGTGGTGTGGGGCAGTGGTGGAGAGTGGTGTGTGACAGTGGTGCAGAGTGGTGTGTGGCAGTGGTGGAGAGTGGTGTGTGAAGTGGTGGAGAGTGGTGTGTGGCAGTGGTGGAGAGTGGTGTGTGACAGTGGTGGAGAGTGGTGTGTGACAGTGGTGGAGAGTGGTGTGTGTCAGTGGTGGAGAGTGGTGTGTGGCAGTGGTGGAGAGTGGTGTGTGACAGTGGTGGAGAGTGGTGTGTGACAGTGGTGGAGAGTGGTGTGTGACAGTGGTGGAGAGTGGTGTGTGACAGTGGTGGAGAGTGGTGTGTGGCAGTGGTGGAGAGTGGTGTGTGGCAGTGGTGGAGAGTGGTGTGTGACAGTGGTGGAGAGTGGTGTGTGACAGTGGTAGAGAGTGGTGTGGGGCAGTGGTGCAGAGCGGTGTGTGGGAGTGGTGGAGAGTGGTGTGTGGCAGTGGTGGAGAGTTGTGTGTGACAGTGGTGGAGAGTGGTGTGTGGCAGTGGTGGAGAGTGGTGTGTGACAGTGGTGGAGAGTGGTGTGTGACAGTGGTGCAGAGTGGTGTGTGGCAGTGGTGGAGAGTGGTGTGTGGCAGTGGTGGAGAGTGGTGTGTGACAGTGGTGGAGAGTGGTGTGTGACAGTGGTGGAGAGTGGTGTGTGTCAGTGGTGGAGAGTGGTGTGTGGCAGTTGTGGAGAGTGGTGTGTGACAGTGGTGGAGAGTGGTGTGTGACAGTGGTGGAGAGTGGTGTGTGACAGTGGTGGAGAGTGGTGTGTGACAGTGGTGGAGAGTGGTGTGTGACAGTGGTGGAGAGTGGTGTGTGACAGTGGAGGAGAGTGGTGTGTGACAGTGGTGGAGAGTGGTGTGTGACAGTGATGGAGAGTGGTGTGTGGCAGTGGTGGAGAGTGGTGTGTGGCAGTGGTGGAGAGTGGTGTGTGACAGTGGTGCAGAGTGGTGTGTGGCAGTGGTGGAGAGTGGTGTGTGGCAGTGGTGGAGAGTGGTGTGTGACAGTGGTGTGTGACAGTGGTGGAGAGTGGTGTGTGGCAGTGGTGGAGAGTGGTGTGTGGCAGTGGTGGAGAGTGGTGTGGGGCAGTGGTGGAGAGTGGTGTGTGACAGTGGTGCAGAGTGGTGTGTGGCAGTGGTGGAGAGTGGTGTGTGAAGTGGTGGAGAGTGGTGTGTGGCAGTGGTGGAGAGTGGTGTGTGACAGTGGTGGAGAGTGGTGTGTGACAGTGGTGGAGAGTGGTGTGTGGCAGTGGTGGAGAGTGGTGTGTGGCAGTGGTGGAGAGTGGTGTGTGACAGTGGTGGAGAGTGGTGTGTGACAGTGGTGGAGAGTGGTGTGTGACAGTGGTGGAGAGTGGTGTGTGACAGTGGTGGAGTGTGGTGTGTGGCAGTGGTGGAGAGTGGTGTGTGGCAGTGGTGGAGAGTGGTGTGTGACAGTGGTGGAGAGTGGTGTGTGACAGTGGTAGAGAGTGGTGTGGGGCAGTGGTGCAGAGTGGTGTGTGGGAGTGGTGGAGAGTGGTGTGTGGCAGTGGTGGAGAGTGGTGTGTCACAGTGGTGGAGAGTGGTGTGTGGCAGTGGTGGAGAGTGGTGTGTGACAGTGGTGGAGAGTGGTGTGTGACAGTGGTGCAGAGTGGTGTGTGGCAGTGGTGGAGAGTGGTGTGTGGCAGTGGTGGAGAGTGGTGTGTGACAGTGGTGGAGAGTGGTGTGTGACAGTGGTGGAGAGTGGTGTGTGGCAGTGGTGGAGAGTGGTGTGTGGCAGTTGTGGAGAGTGGTGTGTGACAGTGGTGGAGAGTGGTGTGTGACAGTGGTGGAGAGTGGTGTGTGACAGTGGTGGAGAGTGGTGTGTGACAGTGGTGGAGAGTGGTGTGTGACAGTGGTGGAGAGTGGTGTGTGACAGTGGTGGAGAGTGGTCTGTGACAGTGGTGGAGAGTGGTGTGTGGCAGTGGTGGAGAGTGGTGTGTGACAGTGGTGGAGAGTGGTGTGTGGCAGTGGTGGAGAGTGGTGTGTGGCAGTGGTGGAGAGTGGTGTGTGACAGTGGTGGAGAGTGGTGTGTGACAGTGGTGGAGAGTGGTGTGTGACAGTGGTGGAGAGTGGAGTGTGGCAGTGGTGGAGAGTGGTGTGTGGCAGTGGTGGAGAGTGGTGTGTGACAGTGGTGGAGAGTGGTGTGTGACAGTGGTGGAGAGTGGAGTGTGGCAGTGGTGGAGAGTGGTGTGTGGCAGTGGTGGAGAGTGGTGTGTGACAGTGGTGGAGAGTGGAGTGTGGCAGTGGTGGAGAGTGGTGTGTGACAGTGGTGGAGAGTGGTGTGTGACAGTGGTGGAGAGTGGTGATACTACCCTTCATGGGAATAACTGGAAAAGTAGGACGCTGGATACTCAATTTCCCGTCGAACAGAACACAAAGAGTAACAGTCAATCAGATAAAATTGAGTCCAAGCGATGTTAAAAGTTCTGTACCTCAAGGTACAGTCCTTGCACCGCTACAGTTCCTTATTCTCATATCTGATATAGACAAAAATACACGTCACAGCTTCGTGTCGTCCTTTGCAGATGACACAAAAATAAGCATGAAAATTACCTCTGCTGAAGACACTGAAAAACTACAAGCAGATGTCAACAAAGTTTTCGATTGGGCAGCAGAAAATAACATGATGTTTAACAGTGATAAATTTCAGGTACTCAGGTACGGCAAAAATGAGGATCTGAAACATAATACAGGGTACAAAACACAATCGAATCTTCCCATAGTTAAAAACAGCATGTCAAGGATTTGGGAATAATGATGTCCGGCGATCTAACGTTTAGGGAGCATAACCAAGGAAATATCGCGTCAGCCAGAAAAATGATCGGATGGATTACGAGAACTTTCAAATCCAGGGATCCCATCGCAATGGTTGTACTCTTCAAGTCACTTGTGTTGTCCCGTCTCAAGTACTGCACAGTACTCACTTCCCCCTTCAGAGCAGGAGAGAGTGCTGAAATAGAGGGAATACAGAGAACATATACGGCACGCATAGACAAGATAAAACACCTAAATTATTGGGATCGTCTCAAAGCTCTCCAAATGTACTCTCTAAAAAAGAGACGAGAGAGATACCAAATAATATACACGTGGAAAATACTGGAGGGACAGGTCCTTAATCTACACAGTAAAATAACAACGAACTGGAGTGAACGATGTGGAAGAAAATGCAAGATTGAACTAATGAAAAGCAGAGGTGCCATAGCCACAATCAGAGAACACTGTATAAACATTAGAGGTCCGCGGTTGTTCAACGTCCTCCCAGCAAGCATAAGAAATATTGCCGGAACAACCGTGGACATCTTCAAGAGAAAACTGGACTGTTTTCTAAGAGAAGTTCCGCATCAGCCGGGCTGTAGCGGGTACGTGGCCCTGCAGGCCGCTACAAGCAACAGCCTGGTGGACCAGACTCTCACAAGTCGAGCCTGGCCTCGGGCCGGGCTTGGGGAGTAGAAGAACTCCCAGAACCCCATCAAGTAGGTATCAAGCAGGTACCCTCTCCTCCTCTACACCACTACCCTCCTCCTCCTCTGCACCACTACCCTCCTCCTCCTCTGCACCACTACCATCCTCCTCCTCTGCACCACTACCATCCTATTCCTCTGCACCACTACCCTCCTCCTCCTCTGCACCACTACCCTCCTCCTCCTCTGAATCACTACTCTCCTCTTCCTCCTCTGCACACTACCCTCCCCCTCCTCTGCACCACTACCCTCCTCCTCCTCTGAACCACTACCCTCCTCCTCCTCTGCACCACTACCCTCCTCTTTCTCCTCTGCACCACTACCCTCCTCTTTCTCCTCTGCACCACTACCATCCTCTTCCTCTGATACCACTACCCTCCTCCTCCTCTGCACCACTACCCTCCTCCTCCTCCTCTGCACTACTACCCTCCTCTTCCTCCTCTGCACCACTACCCTAGTCCTCCTCTGCATTACTACCCTCCTCCTCCTCTGCACCACTACCCTCCTCCTCCTCTGCACCACTACCCTCCTCCTCTGCACCACTACCCTCCTCCTCCTCTGAACCACTCCACTCATCCTTCTCTGTACCACTACCCTCCTCCTCCTCTGCACCACTACCCTCCTCCTCCTCTGCACCATTACCATCCTCTTCCTTTGCACCACTACCCTCCTCCTCCTCCTCCTCTGCACCACTACCCCTCCTCTTCCTCCTCTGCACCATTACCCTCCTCCTCCTATGCACCACTACCCTCCTCCTCCTCTGCACCACTACCCACCTCCTCCTCTGCACCACTACCCTCCTCCTCCTCTGCACCACTACCCTCTTCCTCCTCTGCACCACTCCACTCCTCCTCCTCTGCACCACTACCCTCCTCCTCCTCTGCACCACTACCCTCCTCCTCCTCTGCACCACTACCCTCCTCCTCCTCTGCACAACTCTACTCCTCCTCCTCTGCACCACTACCCTCCTCCTCTGCACCACTACCATCCTCCTCCTCAGCACCACTAACATTCTCTTCCTCTGCACCACTACCCTCCTCCTCTGCACCACTACCCTCCTCCTCCTCTGCACTACTACCCTACTCCTCCTCTGCACCACTACCCTCCTCCTCCTCTGCACCACTACCCGCCTCCTCCTCTGCACCACTACCCTCCTCCTCCTCTGCACCACTACCCTCCTCCTCCTCTGCACCACTACCATCCTCTTCCTCTGCACCACTACCCTCCTCCTCTGCACCACTACCCTCCTCCTCTTCTGCACTACTACCCTACTCCTCCTCTGCACCACTACCCTCCTCCTGCTCTGCACCACTACCATCCTCTTCCTCTGCACCAATAACCTCCTCCTCCTCTGCACTACTACCCTCCTCCTCCTCTGTACCATTACCCTCCCCCTCCTGCTGGACCACTAACCTCCTCCACCTCTGTACCACTACCCTCCTCCTCCTCTGCACCACTACCCTCCTTCTCTGCACCACTACCCTCCTCCTCTGCACCAAAACCCTCCTCCATCTTTGCTCCACTACCCTCCACCTCCTCTGCACCACTACCCTCCTCCTCTGCACCACTACCCTCTTCCTCTGCACCACTACCCTCCTCCTCCTCCTCTGCACCACTACCCTCCTCCTCCTCTGCACCACTACCCTCCTCCTTCTCTGCACCACTACCCTCCTCCTCCTCTGCACCACTACCCTCCTCCTCCTCTGCACCACTACCCTCCTCCTCCGAACCACTACCCTCCTCAACCTCCTCTGCACCACTACCCTCCTCCTCCGAACCACTACCCTCCTCAACCTCCTCTGCACCACTACCCTCCTCCTCTGCACCACTACACCCTCCTCTGCATCACTACCCTCCTCCTCTGCACAACTATTCTCATCCTCCTGTGCACCACTACCCTCCTCCTCTTCCTCCTCCTCTGCACCACTACCCTCCTTCTCTGCACCACTATCCTCCTCCTTCTCTGCACCACTACTCTCATCCTACTTTGCACCACTACAATCCTCCTACTCTGCACCACTACCCTTCTCCTCTTCCTCCTCCTCTGCACCACTACCCTTCTCCTCTTCCTCCTCCTCTGCACCACTACACCCTCCTCTGCATCACTACCCTCCTCCTCCTCCTCTGCAAAGCTACCCTCCTCCTCCTCCTCTGCAAAGCTACCCTCCTCCTCTGCACCACTACCCCCCTCCTCTGCACCACTACCCTCCTCCTTCTCTGCACCACTACCCTCCTCCTACTCTGCATCACTACCCTCCTACTCTCATTTATACCCTCCTCCTACTCTGCACCACTTCCCTCCTCCTACTCTGCACCACTACCCTCCTCCTCTGCACCACTTGTTGGAAATTTCCAACACCGAATACAACACTGTTGTATTCTCATTAATTATTACTAATTCTACTAATCATTGTAGTAAGTAAAATTAACACAACGTAGAATTCACATGTACTAATAATCACATCTGTACCATAGGCTAGAATTCTTACCTCACCCGACGCAAGTATTGCGTCAGATTTCATTGTAATAAACACATTTATATCCAATGTGCCTGAGAATTGAATTCGATTCTCTATAACAAACGGTGTTCTGTGTGATAATTAATTACAGATAAACTGACCTCCAACTAAAAGCCGAATAGAGCGTTAAAGTCATAACAGTTATCTAGTAATAAAAATTAACTTCACACGTGAATGCCCTGGAGAGACATTAATTCTTCTCCATTATCTGTTTACTCTCACTGAAGTGGCAAATAATAATATTTAACTCTTGCAAATGATAAACCCGTCCTAACTCGAGCATTTCAAGCCCAACCGCGAGAAATGCTACTATCCATAATAATAACTTGGTTAATGAAAGCGAGACGCGGAGCGGGGAGGGAGAGGACGCCAGTACACGTGTTGAGACGCTCCCGAGCGGACCTGTTCATGTAGTGCTCACGAGGAGACGCCATTACCCAGCCATCAGGGTAAACGCTATCCATTCTCCCGAAGAAAGTCACCACTGTGAGGCGTGAAGAGCCTTGCAGACAATATCTTCACCTGGTGTCAGTGTCATACAAGGAACCTATTTAATCTGGTTCTTTGTGACTCCACGTGACCGGCCAGTGAAGCGCGTCATTATCCATGATAGGCTAAGCCAGAGCCTGGGACGCGAATTTTGGCAAACTTAAACTTACACAGTGCCCATATTAGCTAAGTATCTTATCCTTATTTGATGCATCTGATAGGGTGTAGAATTATAGCTGGGTAGTTTGTCGTGACGACGCATAACAACAACAAATCACAGGTCATTATCCTTCACCTGTTATTAATATTAATTTATTGAACATAGAAATCCAGTAGATTAATTAGTTGCTACTGTAAACATTTATTTTGCAGCATGTGAGAAGAATTCTCCTAGCTGCCCACTCCCATGTTATCCAGTTCCTAAGGGTTCCATGCCGAGCCCAGGAGAATTAGAGGAAGCGTCGTGACTCACTTTAAGGAATCGTCATTAAGCTAAGATTCCTTTGTATTCCTCTAATTTATTATTTGTAATTCTTTATATGCAGAACTCTGTTTATTGGATTGACATGTGTTTATTGTGATTATTCTTATTATATTCATAATCTATGTTCCCATTAATGATAATGACAATGATTTCACAATTATTCATAGGATTAGATTATTATATCTTGGATTAGTGAACGAACCACACTAGTTGCTGGACGTACTGAGTTCCAGTAATAACCCCCCAATGTAGGTGTTTGAGGTTTGATTCATTTAATTATACAGCCCATTAATTGTTTCTATGATCATATTCTCTAGCATTTTATCCATAGTTACTGGTTCTTCTAGGAATTATCAAATGATCATAATTTCTCAGTTTCCCTCTTTACTATAAAAGCGGGTGGTCCTTCGTAATTTAATTTACTACATTAATATTTAAATAATTAGATTCAATCCCCAAATGTCCCACACCACTACCTCCTCATTCTTTGCACCACTACCCTCCACCTCCTCTTCTGCACCACTACTCTCCTCCTTCTCTGCACCACTACCCTCCTCCTTCTCTGCACCACTACCCTCCTCCTCCTCTGAACCACTACCCTCCCCTTCCTCCTCTGCACCACTACCCTCCTCCTCTGCACCTCTACCATCCTCCTCTGCACCAATACCCTCCTCCTCCTCTGCTCCACTACCCTCCCCCTCCTCTGCACCACTACCCTCCTCCTCCTCTGCACCACTACCTTCCTCCTCCTCTGCACCACTACCCTCCTCCTTCTCTGCACCACTACCCTCCTCCTTCTCTGCACCACTACCCTTCCTACTCTGCACCACAATCCTACTCCTCTGCACCACTACCCTCCTCCTCTGCACCACTACCCTCCTCCTCCTTTGCACAACTACCCTTCCTACTCTGCACCACAACCCTATTCCTCCTCTGCACCACTACCCTCTTCCTCTGCACCACTACCCTCCTCCTCTGCACCACTACCCTCCTCCTCTTCTGCACTACTACCCTACTCCTCTTCTGCACCACTACCCTCCTTTTCTGCACCACTACCCTCCTCCTCCTCCTCCTCTGCACCACTACCCTCCTCATCCTCTGCACCACTACCCTCCCCTTCCTCTGCACCACTACCCTCCTCCTCCTCTGCACCACAACCCTCCCCCTCCTCTGCACCACTACCCTCCTCCTCCTCTGCACCCACTACCTCCCTCCTCTGCACCACTACCCTCCTCCTCCTCTGCACCACTACTCCCTCCTCTGCACCACTACCCTCCTCTGCTGCACCACTATCCTCCTCCTCTGCACCACTACCCTCCTCCTCCTCTGCACCACTACCCTCCTCCTCTGCACCACTACCATCCTCCTCCTCTGCACCACTAACATACTCTTCCTCTGCACCACTACCATCCTCCTCTGCACCACTACCCTCCTCCTCCTCTGCACTACTACCCTACTCCTCCTCTGCACCACTACCCTCCTCCTCCTCTGCACCACTACCCGCCTCCTCCTCTGCACTACTACCCTCCTACTCCTCTGCACCACTACCCTCCTCCTCTGCACCACTACCCTCCTCCTCTTCTGCACTACTACCCTCCTCCTCATCTCTACCATTACCCTCCCCCTCCACTGGACCACTAACCTCCTCCACCTCTGTACAACTACCCTCCTCCTCCTCCTCCTCTGCACCACTACCCTCCTCCTCCTCTGCACCACTACCCTCGTTCTCTGCACCACTACCCTCCTCCTCTGCACCACTACCCTCCTCCTCTTCCTCGTCTGCACCACTACCCTCCTACTCTGTACGAAAACCCTCCTCCTTCTCTGCTCCACTACCCTCCTCCTCCTGTGCACCACTACCCTCCTCCTCTTCACCACTACCCTCCTCCTCCTCTGTACCACTACCCTCCTCCTCCTCCTCTGCACCACTACCCTCCTCCTCCTCTGCACCACTACCCTCCTCCTCCTCTGCACCACTACCCTCCTCCTCCTCTGCTCCACTACCCTCCTCCTCCGAACCACTACCCTCCTCAACCTCCTCTGCTCCACTACCCTCCTCCTCTTCCTCCTCCTCTGCACCACTACACCCTCCTCTGCATCACTACCCTCCTCCTCTGCACAACTACTCTCATCCTATTTTGCACCACTACCCTCCTCCTACTCTGCTCCACTACCCTTCTCCTCTTCCTCCTGCTCTGCACCACTACACCCTCCTCTGCATCACTACCCTCCTCCTCCTCCTCGGCAAAGCTACCCTCCTCCTCCACTGCACCACTACCCCCCTCCTCTGCACCATTACCCTCCTCCTCTGCACCACTACCCTCCTCCTTCTCTGCACCACTACCCTCCTACTCTGCACCACTACCCTCCTTCTCTGCACCACTACCCTCCTACTCTGCACCACTACCCTCCTCCTCTGCACCACTACCCACCTCCTCTGCACTACTACCCTCCTCCTCCTCTGCACCACTACCCTCCTCCTCCTCTGCACAACTACCCTCTTCGTCCTCTGCACTACTACCCTCTTCCTCTGCTGCACAACCCTCTTCCTCTGCACCACTACTCTCCTCCTCTTCGGCACCACTACTCTCTTTCTCCTCGGCACCACTTCCCTCTCCTTCCTCTGCACGACTACCCTCCTCCTCTGCACCACAACCCCCCTCCTCTGCACCACTACCCTCCTCCTCTGCACCACTACCCTCTTCCTCCTCTGCACCACTGCCCTCCTCCTCCTCCTCTGCACCACTACCCTCCTCTTCCTCTGCACCACTACCTTCCTCCTCTGCACCACTACCCACCTCCTCTGCACTACTACTCCACTACCCGCCTCCTTTGCACCACTACCGTCCTCCTCTGCACCACTACCTTCCTCCTCTGCACCACTACCCTCCTCCTCTGCACCACTACCTTCCTCCTCTGCACCACTACCCTCCTTCTCTGCACTACTACCCTCCTCCTCCTCCTCTGCTCCACTACCAGCATCCTTTGCACCACTACCCTCCTCCTCTGCACCACTACCCTCCTCCTCTGCACCTCAACCCTCCCCTTCTGCACCACTACCCTCCTCCTCTGCAACACTACCTACCTCCTCTGCACCACTACCTTCCTCCTCTGCACCACTTCCCTCCTCCTTTCCACCACTACCCTCCTCTGCACCTCTGCTCTCCTCCTCTGCACCTCAACCCTCCCCCTCTGCACCACTACCGTCCTCCTCTGCACCACTACCCTCCTCCTCTGCACCTCTACCCTCCTCCTCTGCACCACTACCTTCCTCCTCTGCACCACTACCTTCCTCCTCTGCACCACTACCCTCCTCCTCCTCTGCACCACTACCTTCCTCCTCCTCTGCACCACTACCCTCCTCCTTCTCTGCACCACTACCCTCCTCCTTCTCTGCACCACTACCCTTCCTACTCTGCACCAAAATCCTACTCCTCCTCTGCACCACTACCCTCCTCCTCTGCACCACTATCCTCCTCCTCCTCTGCACAACTACCCTTCCTACTCTGCACCACAACCCTACTCCTCCTCTGCACCACTACCCTCTTCCTCTGCACCACTACCCTCCTCCTCTGCACCACTACCCTCCTCCTCTTCTGCACTACTACCCTACTCCTCCTCTGCACCACTACCCTCCTCCTTTTCTGCACCACTACCCTCCTCCTCCTCCTCCTCTGCACCACTACCCTCCTCATCCTCTGCACCACTACCCTCCCCTTCCTCTGCACCACTACCCTCCTCCTCCTCTGCACCACAACCCTCCCCCTCCTCTGCACCACTACCTTCCCCCTCCTCTGCACCACTACCCTCCTCCTCCTCTGCACCCACTACCTCCCTCCTCTGCACCACTACCCTCCTCCTCCTCTGCACCACTACTCCCTCCTCTGCACCACTACCCTCCTCTGCTGCACCACTATCCTCCTCCTCTGCACCACTACCCTCCTCCTCCTCTGCACCACTAACATCCTCTTCCTCTGCACCACTACCCTCCTCCTCTGCACCACTACCCTCCTCCTCCTCTGCACTACTACCCTACTCCTCCTCTGCACCACTACCCTCCTCCTCCTCTGCACCACTACCCTCCCCCTCCTCTGCACCACTACCCTCCTCCTCCTCTGCACCACTACCCTCCTCCTCTGCACCTCTACCCTCCGACTCTGCACCACTACCTTCCTCCTCTGCACCACTACCCTCCTCTGCACCACTATCCTCCTCCTCTGCACCACTACGTTCCTCCTCTGCACCACTACCCTCCTCCTCTGCACCACTACCTTCCTCCTCTGCACCACTACCTTCCTCCTCTGCACATCTACCCTCCTCTTCTGCACCACTGCCCTCCTCCTCTGCACCTCAACCCTCCCCCTCTGCACCACTACCCTCCTCCTCCTCTGCACCACTACTCTCTTCCTCCTCTGCACCACTACCCTTTTCCTCTGTACCACAACCCTCCTCCTCCTCTGCACCACTACCCTCTTCCTCCTCCTCTGCTCCACTACCCGCCTCCTTTGCACCACTTCCGTCCTCCTCTGCACCACTACCTTCCTCCTCTGCACCACTACCCTCCTCCTCTGCACCACTACGTTCCTCCTCTGCACCACTACCCTCCTCCTCTGCACCACTACCTTCCTCCTCTGCACCACTACCTTCCTCCTCAGCACCTCTACCCTCCTCCTCTGCACCTCTACCATCCTCCTCTGCACCAATACCCTTCTCTTCCTCTGCACCACTACCCTCCTCCTCTGCACCACTACCCTCCTCCTCCTCTGCACTACTACCCTACTCCTCCTCTGCACCACTACCCTCCTCCTCCTCTGCACCACTACCCTCCCCCTCCTCTGCACCACTACCCTCCTCCTCCTCTGCACCACTACCTTCCTCCTCCTCTGCACCACTACCCTCCTCCTTCTCTGCACCACTACCCTCCTCCTTCTCTGCACCACTACCCTTCCTACTCTGCACCAAAATCCTACTCCTCCTCTGCACCACTACCCTCCTCCTCTGCACCACTATCCTCCTCCTCCTCTGCACAACTACCCTTCCTACTCTGCACCACAACCCTACTCCTCCTCTGCACCACTACCCTCTTCCTCTGCACCACTACCCTCCTCCTCTGCACCACTACCCTCCTCCTCTTCTGCACTACTACCCTACTCCTCCTCTGCACCACTACCCTCCTCCTTTTCTGCACCACTTCCCTCCTCCTCCTCCTCCTCTGCACCACTACCCTCCTCATCCTCTGCACCACTACCCTCCCCTTCCTCTGCACCACTACCCTCCTCCTCCTCTGCACCACAACCCTCCCCCTCCTCTGCACCACTACCTTCCCCCTCCTCTGCACCACTACCCTCCTCCTCCTCTGCACCCACTACCTCCCTCCTCTGCACCACTACCCTCCTCCTCCTCTGCACCACTACTCCCTCCTCTGCACTACTACCCTCCTCTGCTGCACCACTATCCTCCTCCTCTGCACCACTACCCTCCTCCTCCTCTGCACCACTACCCTCCTCCTCTGCACCACTACCATCCTCCTCCTCTGCACCACTAACATCCTCTTCCTCTGCACCACTACCCTCCTCCTCTGCACCACTACCCTCCTCCTCCTCTGCACTACTACCCTACTCCTCCTCTGCACCACTACCCTCCTCCTCCTCTGCACCACTACCCGCCTCCTCCTCTGCACCACTACCCTTCTACTCCTCTGCACCACTACCCTCCTCCTCTGCACCACTACCCTCCTCCTCTTCTGCACTACTACCCTCCTCCTCTTCTCTACCATTACCCTCCCCCTCCACTGGACCACTAACCTCCTCCACCTCTGTACCACTACCCTCCTCCTCCTCCTCCTCTGCACCACTACCCTCCTCCTCCTCTGCACCACTACCCTCCTCCTCCTCTGCACCACTACCCTCCTCCTCCTCTGCACCACTACCCTCGTTCTCTGCACCACTACCCTCCTCCTCTGCACAACTACCCTCCTCCTCTTCCTCCTCTGCACCACTACCCTCCTCCTCTGCACCAAAACCCTCCTCCTTCTCTGCTCCACTACCCTCCTCCTCCTGTGCACCACTAGCCTCCTCCTCTTCACCACTACCCTCCTCCTCCTCTGTACCACTACCCTCCTCCTCCTCCTCTGCACCACTACCCTCCTCCTCCTCTGCACCACTACCCTCTTCCTCCTCTGCACCACTACCCTCCTCCTCCTCTGCACCACTACCCTCCTCCTCCGAACCACTACCCTCCTCAACCTCCTCTGCTCCACTACCCTTCTCCTCTTCCTCCTCCTCTGCACCACTACACCCTCCTCTGCATCACTACCCTCCTCCTCTGCACAACTACTCTCGTCCTACTTTGCACCACTACCCTCCTCCTACTCTGCTCCACTACCCTTCTCCTCTTCCTCCTCCTCTGCACCACTACACCCTCCTCTGCATTACTACCCTCCTCCTCCTACTCGGCAAAGCTACCCTCCTCCTCCACTGCACCACTACCCCCCTCCTCTGCACCACTACCCTCCTACTCTGCACCACTACCCTCCTCCTACTCTGCATCACTACCCTCCTCCTCTTCACCACTACCCTCCTCCTCCTCTGTATCACTACCCTCCTCCTCCTCCTCTGCACTACTACCCTCCTCCTCCTCTGCACCACTACCCTCCTCCTCCTCTGCACCACTACCCTCTTCGTCCTCTGCACTACTACCCTCTTCCTCTGCTGCACAACCCTCTTCCTGTGCACCACTACTCTCCTCCTCTTCGGCACCACTACTCTCTTTCTCCTCTGCACCACTTCCCTCTCCTTCCTCTGCACGACTACCCTCCTCCTCTGCACCACAACCCCCCCTCCTCTGCACCACTACCCTCCTCCTCTGCACCACTACCCTCTTCCTCCTCTGCACCACTGCCCTCCTCCTCCTCCTCTGCACCACTACCCTCCTCTTCCTCTGCACCACTACCTTCCTCCTCTTCACCACTACCCACCTCCTCTGTACTACTACTCCACTACCCGCCTCCTTTGACCACTACCGTCCTCCTCTGCACCACTACCTTCCTCCTCTGCACCACTACCCTCCTCCTCTGCACCACTACCTTCCTCCTCTGCACCACTACCCTCCTTCTCTGCACTACTACCCTCCTCCTCCTCTGCTCCACTACCAGCCTCCTTTGCACCACTACCCTCCTCCTCTGCACCACTACCCTCCTCCTCTGCACCACTACCTTCCTCCTCTGCACCACTACCCTCCTTCTCTGCACTACTACCCTCCTCCTCCTCTGCTCCACTACCAGCCTCCTTTGCACCACTACCCTCCTCCTCTGCACCTCAACCCTCCCCTTCGGCACCACTACCCTCCTCCTCTGCAACACTAGCTACCTCCTCTGCACCACTACCTTCCTCCTCTGCACCACTACCCTCCTCCTTTCACCACTACCCTCCTCCTCTGCACCTCTGCCCTCCTCCTCTGCACCTCAACCCTCCCCCTCTGCACCACTACCGTCCTCCTCTGCACCACTACCCTCCTCCTCTGCACCTCTACCCTCCGACTCTGCACCACTACCTTCCTCCTCTGCACCACTACCCTCCTCTGCACCACTATCCTCCTCCTCTGCACCACTACGTTCCTCCTCTGCACCACTACCCTCCTCCTCTGCACCACTACCTTCCTCCTCTGCACCACTACCTTCCTCCTCTGCACCACTACCTTCCTATTCTGCACCACTACCCTCCTCTTCTGCACCACTGCCCTCCTCCTCTGCACCTCAAACCTCCCCCTCTGCACCACTACCCTCCTCCTCCTCTGCACCACTACTCTCTTCCTCCTCTGCACCACTACCCTTTTCCTCTGTACCACAACCCTCCTCCTCCTCTGCACCACTACGTTCCTCCTCTGCACCACTACCCTCCTCCTCTGCACCACTACCTTCCTCCTCTGCACCACTACCTTCCTCCTCTGCACCACTACCCTCCTTCTCTGCACTACTACCCTCCTCCTCCTCTGCTCCACTACCAGCCTCCTTTGCACCACTACCCTCCTCCTCTGCACCACTACCCTCCTCCTCTGCACCACTACCCTCCTCCTCTGCACCACTTCCGTCCTCCTCTGCACCACTACCTTCCTCCTCTGCACCACTACCTTCCTCCTCTGCAAAACTACTCTCCTCCTCTGCACCACTACGTTCCTCCTCTGCACCACTACCCTCCTCCTCTGCACCACTACCTTCCTCCTCTGCACCACTACCTTCCTCCTCAGCACCTCTACCCTCCTCCTCTGCACCAATACCTTCCTCCTCTGCACCACTACCCTCCTCTGCACCACTATCCTCCTCCTCTGCACCACTACGTTCCTCCTCTGCACCACTACCCTCCTCCTCTGCACCACTACCTTCCTCCTCTGCACCAAAACCCTCCTCCTTCTCTGCTCCACTACCCTCCTCCTCCTCTGCACCACTACCCTCCTCCTCTTCACCACTACCCTCCTCCTCCTCTTTACCACTACCCTCCTCCTCCTCCTCTGCACCACTACCCTCCTCCTCCTCCTCTGCACCACTACCCTCCTCCTCCTCTGCACCACTACCCTCCTCCTCCTCTGCACCACTACCCTCCTCCTCCTCTGCACCACTACCCTCCTCCTCCGAACCACTACCCTCCTCAACCTCTTCTGCACCACTCCCCTCCTCCTCTTCCTCCTCCTCTGCACCACTACACCCTCCTCTGCATCACTACCCTCCTCCTCTGCACAACTACTCTCATCCTACTTTGCACCACTACCCTCCTTATACGCTGCTCCACTACCCTTCTCCTCTTCCTCCTCCTCAGCACCACTACACCCTCCTCTGCATCACTACCCTCCTCCTCCTCCTCGGCAAAGCTACCCTCCTCCTCCACTGCACCACTACCCCCCTCGTCTGCACCACTACCCTCCTCCTCTGCACCACTACCCTCCTCATTCTCTGCACCACTACCCTCCTACTCTGCACCACTACCCTCCTCCTACTCTGCATCACTACCCTCCTCCTCTGCACCACTACCCTCCTCCTACTCTGCAACACTTCCCTCCTCCTACTCTGCACCACTACCTTCCTCCTATGCACCACTACCCACCTCCTCAGCACTACTACCCTCCTCCTCCTCTGCACCACTACCCTCCTCCTCCTCTGCACCACTAACCTCTTCGTCCTCTGCACTACTACCCTCTTCCTCTGCTCCACAACCCTCTTCCTCTGCACCACTACTCTCCTCCTCTTCGGCACCACAACTCTCTTTCTCCTCTGCACCACTTCCCTCTCCATCCTATGCACGACTACCCTCCTCCTCTGCACCACAGCCCCCCTCCTCTGCACGACTACCCTCCTCCTCCTCTGCACCACTACCCTCCTCCTCCGAACCACTACCCTCCTCAACCTTTTCTGCACCACTACCCTCCTCCTCCTCCTCCTCTGCACCACTACCCTCCTCCTCCTCCTCCTCCTCTGCACCACTACCCTCCTCATCCTCTCCACCACTACCCTCCCCTTCCTCTGCACCACTACCTTCCCCCTCCTCTGCACCACTACCCTCCTCCTCCTCTGCACCCATTACCTCCCTCCTCTGCACCACTACCCTCCTCCTCCTCTGCACCACTACCTCCCTCCTCTGCACCACTACCCTCCTCTGATGCACCACTATCCTCCTCCTCTGCACCACTACCCTCCTCCTCCTCTGCACCACTACCCTCCACCTCTGCACCACTACCATCCTCCTCCTCTGCACCACTACCCTCCTCCTCTGCACCTCTACCCTCCTCCTCTGCATCACTACCTTCCTCCTCTGCACCACTACCCTCCTCTGCACCACTTCCCTCCACTGCACCACTACCCTCCTCCTACTCTGCATCACTACCCTCCTCCTCTGCACCGCTACCCTCCTCCTACTCTGCAACACTTCCCTCCTCCTACTCTGCACCACTACCTTCCTCTTATGCACCACTACCCACCTCCTCAGCACTACTACCCTCCTCCTCCTCTGCACCACTACCCTCCTCCTCCTCTGCACCACTAACCTCTTCGTCCTCTGCACTACTACCCTCTTCCTCTGCTCCACAACCCTCTTCCTCTGCACCACTACTCTCCTCCTCTTCGGCACCACAACTCTCTTTCTCCTCTGCACCACTTCCCTCTCCATCCTATGCACGACTACCCTCCTCCTCTGCACCACAGCCCCCCTCCTCTGCACGACTACCCTCCTCCTCTACACCACTACCCTCTTCCTCCTCTGCACCACTGCCCTCCTCCTCCTCCTCTGCACCACTACCCTCCTCTTCCTCTGCACCACTACCCTCCTCCTCTGCACCACTACCCACCTCCTCTGCACTACTACTCCACTACCCGCCTCCTTTGCACCACTACCGTCCTCCTCTGCACCACTACCTTCCTCCTCTGCACCACTACCCTCCTCCTCTGCACCACTTCCTTCCTCCTCTGCACCACTACCCTCCTTCTCTGCACTACTACCCTCCTCCTCCTCTGCTCCACTACCCGCCTCCTTTGCACCACTACCCTCCTCCTCTGCACCACTACCCTCCTCCTCTGCACCTCAACCCTCCCCTTCTGCACCACTACCCTCCTCCTCTGCAACACTACCTTCCTCCTCTGCACCACTACCTTCCTCCTCTGCACCACTACCCTCCTCCTTTGCACCACTACCCTCCTCCTCTGCACCTCTGCCCTACTCCTCTGCACCACGACCCTCCTCCTCTGCACCACTACCCTCCTCCTCTGCACCACTACGTTCCTCCTCTGCACCACTACCCTCCTTCTCTGCACCACTACCTTCCTCCTCTGCACCACTACCTTCCTCCTCTGCACCACTACCCTCCTCCTCTGCACCACTACTTTCCTCCTCTGCACCACTACCTTCCTCCTCTGCACCTCAACCCTCCCCCTCTGCACCACTACCCTCCTCCTCCTCTGCACCACTACTCTCTTCCTCCTCTGCACCACTACCCTTTTCCTCTGTACCACAACCCTCCTCCTCCTCTGCACCACTACTTTCCTCCTCCTCTGCTCCACTACCCGCCTCCTCTACACCTCTACCCTCCTCCTCTGCACCTCTACTCTCCTCCTCTGCACCACTTCCTTCCTCTTCTGCACCACTCCCTTCCTCTTCTGCACCACTACCCTCCTCCTCTGCACCACTACCCTCCTCCTCCTCTCCACAACTACCCTCCTCCTCCTCCGAACCACTACCCTCCTCCACTATGCACCACTATCCTCCTCCTCCTCTGCACCACTACCTTCCTCCTCCTATGCACCACTACCCTCCTCCTCCTCCTCCTCAGCACCACTACCCTCCCCCTCTGCACCACAACGCTCTTCCTCTGCACCACTACCCTTCTCCTCTGCACCACTACCCTCTTCCTCTGCACCACTACCCTCCTTCTCTGCACCACTACTCTCCTCCTCCTCTGCATCACTTCCGCACCACTATCCTCCTCCTCTGCACCACTACCCTACTCCTCCTCTGGATCACTACCCTCCTCCTCTGCACCACTACCCTCGCCCTCTGCTCCACTACCCTCCTCCTCTGCACCTCTACCCTCCTCCTCTGCACCACTACCCTCCTCCTCTGCACCACTACCTTCCTCCTCTGCACCACTACCTTCCTCCTCTGCACCACTAAACTCCTCTGCACCACTTCCCTCCACTGCACCACTACCCTCCTCCTACTCTGCACACCTACCCTCCTCCTCCTCCGAACCACTACCCACCTCCTCCTCTGCACCACTACCCTCCTCCTTCTCTGCACCACTACCCTCCTCCTACTCTGCATCACTACCCTCCTCCTCTGCACCACTACCCTCCTCCTACTCTGCACCACTTCCCTCCTCCTACTCTGCACCACTACCCTTCTCCTCTGCACCACTACCCTCCTCATTATTTGCACCACTACCCTCTACCTCCTCTTCTGCACCACTACTCTCCTTCTCTGCACCACTACCCTCCTCCTTCTCTGCACCACTACCCTCCTCCTCCGCTGAACCACTACCCTCCCCTTCCTCCTCTGCACCACTACCCTCTTCCTCTGCACCTCTACCATCCTCCTCTGCACCAATAACCTCCTCCTCCTCTGCACCACTACCCTCCCCCTCCTCTGCACCACTACCCTCCTCCTCCTCCTCTGCACCACTACCCTCCTCCTTTTCTGCACCACTACCCTCCTCCTCCTCCTCCTCTGCACCACTACCCTCCTCCTCCTCCTCCTCTGCACCACTACCCTCCTCATCCTCTGCACCACTACCCTCCCCTTCCTCTGCACCACTACCTTCCCCCTCCTCTGCACCACTACCCTCCTCCTCCTCTGCACCCACTACCTCCCTCCTCTGCACCACTACCCTCCTCCTCCTCTGCACCACTACCTCCCTCCTCTGCACCACTACCCTCCTCTGCTGCACCACTATCCTCCTCCTCTGCACCACTACCCTCCTCCTCCTCTGCACCACTACCCTCCACCTCTGCACCACTACCATCCTCCTCCTCTGCACCACTACCCTCCTCCTCTGCACCTCTACCCTCCTCCTCTGCATCACTACCTTCCTCCTCTGCACCACTACCCTCCTCTGCACCACTTCCCTCCACTGCACCACTACCCTCCTCCTACTCTGCACACCTACCCTCCTCCTCCTCCGAACCACTACCCACCTCCTCCTCTGCACCACTACCCTCCTCCTCTGCACCACTACCTTCCTCCTCTGCACCACTACTTTCCTCCTCTGCACCACTACCCTCCTACTCAGCACCACTACCCTCCTCCTCTGCACCACTACCTTCCTCCTCTGCACCACTACCCTCCTTCTCTGCACTACTACCCTCCTCCTCCTCTGCTCCACTACCAGCCTCCTTTGCAACACTACCCTCCTCCTCTGCACCACTACCCTCCTCCTCTGCACCACTACCTTCCTCCTCTGCACCACTACCCTCCTTCTTTGCACTACTACCCTCCTCCTCCTCTGCTCCACTACAAGCCTCCTTTGCACCACTACCCTCCTCCTCTGCACCTCAACCCTCCCCTTCTGCACCACTACCCTCCTCCTCTGCAACACTACCCTCCTCCTCTGCACCACTATCCTCTTCCTCTGCACCTCTACCCTCCGACTCTGCACCACTACCTTCCTCCTCTGCACCACTACCCTCCTCTGCACCACTATCCTCCTCCTCTGCACCACTATGTTCCTCCTCTGCACCACTACCCTCCTCCTCTGCACCACTACCTTCCTCCTCTGCACCACTACTTTCCTCCTCTGCACCACTACCCTCCTCTTCTGCACCACTGCTCTCCTCCTCTGCACCTCAACCCTCCCCCTCTGCACCACTACCCTCCTCCTCCTCTGCACCACTACTCTCTTCCTCCTCTGCACCACTACCCTTTTCCTCTGTACCACAACCCTCCTCCTCCTCTGCACCACTACGTTCCTCCTCTGCACCACTACCCTCCTCCTCTGCACCACTACCTTCCTCCTCTGCACCACTACCTTCCTCCTCTGCACCACTACCCTCCTTCTCTGCACTACTACCCTCCTCCTCCTCTGCTCCACTACCAGCCTCCTTTGCACCACTACCCTCCTCCTCTGCACCTCAACCCTCCCCTTCTGCACCACTACCCTCCTCCTCTGCACCACTACCCTCCTCCTCTGCACAACTTCCGTCCTCCTCTGCACCACTACCTTCCTCCTCTGCACCACTACCCTCCTCCTCTGCACCACAACGTTCCTCCTCTGCACCACTACCCTCCTCCTCTGCACCACTACCTTCCTCCTCTGCACCACTACCTTCCTCCTCAGCACCTCTACCCTCCTCCTCTGCACCAATACCTTCCTCCTCTGCACCACTACCCTCCTCTGCACCACTATCCTCCTCCTCTGCACCACTACGTTCCTCCTCTGCATCACTACCCTCCTCCTCTGCACCACTACCTTCCTCCTCTGCACCAAAACCCTCCTCCTTCTCTGCTCCACTACCCTCCTCCTCCTGTGCACCACTACCCTCCTCCTCTTCACCACTACCCTCCTCCTCCTCTTTACCACTACCCTCCTCCTCCTCTGCACCACTACCCTCCTCCTCCTCCTCTGCACCACTACCCTCCTCCTCCTCTGCACCACTACCCTCCTCCTCCTCTGCACCACTACCCTCCTCCTCCTCTGCACCACTACCCTCCTCCTCCGAACCACTACCCTCCTCAACCTCTTCTGCACCACTCCCCTCCTCCCCTTCCTCCTCCTCTGCACCACTACACCCTCCTCTGCATCACTACCCTCCTCCTCTGCACAACTACCCTCATCCTACTTTGCACCACTATCCTCCTTATACGCTGCTCCACTACACTTCTCCTCTTCCTCCTCCTCAGCACCACTACACCCTCCTCTGCATCACTACCCTCCTCCTCCTCCTCGGCAAAGCTACCATCCTCCTCCACTGCACCACTACCCCCCTCCTCTGCACCACTACCCTCCTCCTCTGCACCACTACCCTCCTCCTTCTCTGCACCACTACCCTCCTACTCTGCACCACTACCCTCCTCCTACTCTGCATCACTACCCTCCTCCTCTGCACCACTACCCTCCTCCTACTCTGCAACACTTCCCTCCTCCTACTCTGCACCACTACCTTCCTCCTATGCAGCACTACCCACCTCCTCTGCACTACTACCCTCCTCCTCCTCTGCACCACAACCCTCCTCCTCCTCTGCACCACTAACCTCCTCTTCCTCTGCACCACTACCCTCCTCCTCTGCACCACTACCCACCTCCTCTGCACTACTACTCCACTACCCGCCTCCTTTGCACCACTACCGTCCTCCTCTGCACCACTACCTTCCTCCTCTGCACCACTACCCTCCTCCTCTGCACCACTTCCTTCCTCCTCTGCACCACTACCCTCCTTCTCTGCACTACTACCCTCCTCCTCCTCTGCTCCACTACCCGCCTCCTTTGCACCACTACCCTCCTCCTCTGCACCACTACCCTCCTCCTCTGCACCTCAACCCTCCCCTTCTGCACCACTACCCTCCTCCTCTGCAACACTACCTTCCTCCTCTGCACCACTACCTTCCTCCTCTGCACCACTACCCTCCTCCTTTGCACCACTACCCTCCTCCTCTGCACCTCTGCCCTACTCCTCTGCACCACGACCCTCCTCCTCTGCACCACTACCTTCCTCCTCTGCACCACTACCCTCCTCCTCTGCACCTCTACCCTCCTCTTCTGCACCACTACCTTCCTCCTCTGCACCACTACCCTCCTCTGCACCACTATCCTCCTCCTCTGCACCACTACGTTCCTCCTCTGCACCACTACCCTCCTCCTCTGCACCACTACCTACCTCCTCTGCACCACTACCTTCCTCCTCTGCACCACTACCCTCCTCCTCTGCACCAGTACCTTCCTCCTCTGCACCACTACCTTCCTCCTCTGCACCTCAACCCTCCCCCTCTGCACCAATACCCTCCTCCTCCTCTGCACCACTACTCTCTTCCTCCTCTGCACCACTACACTTTTCCTCTGTACCACAACCCTCCTCCTACTCTGCACCACTACCTTCCTCCTCCTCTGCTCCACTACCCGCCTCCTCTACACCTCTACCCTCCTCCTCTGCACCTCTACTCTCCTCCTCTGCACCACTTCCTTCCTCCTCTGTACCACTACCTTCCTCCTCTGCACCACTACCCTCCCCCTCTGCACCACTACGCTCTTCCTCTGCACCACTACCCTTCTCCTCTGCACCACTACCCTCTTCCTCTGCACCACTACCCTCCTTCTCTGCACCACTACTCTCCTCCTCCTCTGCATCACTTCCGCACCACTATCCTCCTCCTCTGCACCACTACCCTACTCCTCCTCTGGATCACTACCCTCCTCCTCTGCACCACTACCCTCGCCCTCTGCTCCACTACCCTCCTCCTCTGCACCTCTACCCTCCTCCTCTGCACCACTACCCTCCTCCTCTGCACCACTACCTTCCTCCTCTGCACCACTACCTTCCTCCTCTGCACCACTACCCTCCTCTGCACCACTTCCCTCCACTGCACCACTACCCTCCTCCTACTCTGCACACCTACCCTCCTCCTCCTCCGAACCACTACCCACCTCCTCTGCACCACTACCCTCCTCATTCTTTGCACCACTACCCTCCACCTCCTCTTCTGCACCACTACTCTCCTTCTCTGCACCACTACCCTCCTCCTTCTCTGCACCACTACCCTCCTCCTCCTCTGAACCACTACCCTCCCCTTCCTCCTCTGCACCACTACCCTCCTCCTCTGCACCTCTACCATCCTCCTCTGCACCAATACCCTCCTCCTCCTCTGCACCACTACCCTCCCCCTCCTCTGCACCACTACCCTCCTCCTCCTCCTCTGCACCACTACCTTCCTCCTCCTCTGCACCACTACCCTCCTCCTTCTCTGCACCACTACCCTCCTCCTTCTCTGCACCACTATCCTTCCTACTCTGCACCACAACCCTACTCCTCCTCTGCACCACTACCCTCCTCCTCTGCACCACTACCCTCCTCCTCCTCTGCACAACTACCCTTCCTACTCTGCACCACAACCCTACTCCTCCTCTGCACCACTACCCTCTTCCTCTGCACCACTACCCTCCTCCTCTGTACCACTACCCTCCTCCTCTTCTGCACTACTACCCTACTCCTCCTCTGCACCACTACCCTCCTCCTTTTCTGCACCACTACCCTCCTCCTCCTCCTCCTCTGCACCACTACCCTCCTCCTCCTCCTTCTCTGCACCACTACCCTCCTCATTCTCTGCACCACTACCCTCCCCTTCCTCTGCACCACTACCTTCCCCCTCCTCTGCACCACTACCCTCCTCCTCCTCTGCACCCACTACCTCCCTCCTCTGCACCACTACCCTCCTCCTCCTCTGCACCACTACCTCCCTCCTCTGCACCACTACCCTCCTCTGCTGCACCACTATCCTCCTCCTCTGCACCACTACCATCCTCCTCCTCTGCACCACTACCTCCCTCCTCTGCACCACTACCCTCCTCTGCTGCACCACTATCCTCCTCCTCTGCACCACTACCCTCCTCCTCCTCTGCACCACTACCCTCCACCTCTGCACCACTACCATCCTCCTCCTCTGCACCACTACCCTCCTCCTCTGCACCTCTACCCTCCTCCTCTGCATCACTACCTTCCTCCTCTGCACCACTACCCTCCTCTGCACCACTTCCCTCCACTGCACCACTACCCTCCTCCTACTCTGCACACCTACCCTCCTCCTCCTCCGAACCACTACCCACCTCCTCCTCTGCACCACTACCCTCCTCCTCTGCACCACTACCTTCCTCCTCTGCACCACTACTTTCCTCCTCTGCACCACTACCCTCCTACTCAGCACCACTACCCTCCTCCTCTGCACCACTACCTTCCTCCTCTGCACCACTACCCTCCTTCTCTGCACTACTACCCTCCTCCTCCTCTGCTCCACTACCAGCCTCCTTTGCAACACTACCCTCCTCCTCTGCACCACTACCCTCCTCCTCTGCACCACTACCTTCCTCCTCTGCACCACTACCCTCCTTCTTTGCACTACTACCCTCCTCCTCCTCTGCTCCACTACAAGCCTCCTTTGCACCACTACCCTCCTCCTCTGCACCTCAACCCTCCCCTTCTGCACCACTACCCTCCTCCTCTGCAACACTACCCTCCTCCTCTGCACCACTATCCTCTTCCTCTGCACCTCTACCCTCCGACTCTGCACCACTACCTTCCTCCTCTGCACCACTACCCTCCTCTGCACCACTAGCCTCCTCCTCTGCACCACTACGTTCCTCCTCTGCACCACTACCCTCCTCCTCTGCACCACTACCTTCCTCCTCTGCACCACTACTTTCCTCCTCTGCACCACTACCCTCCTCTTCTGCACCACTGCTCTCCTCTGCACCTCAACCCTCCCCCTCTGCACCACTACCCTCCTCCTCCTCTGCACCACTACTCTCTTCCTCCTCTGCACCACTACCCTTTTCCTCTGTACCACAACCCTCCTCCTCCTCTGCACCACTACGTTCCTCCTCTGCACCACTACCCTCCTCCTCTGCACCACTACCTTCCTCCTCTGCACCACTACCTTCCTCCTCTGCACCACTACCCTCCTTCTCTGCACTACTACCCTCCTCCTCCTCTGCTCCACTACCAGCCTCCTTTGCACCACTACCCTCCTCCTCTGCACCTCAACCCTCCCCTTCTGCACCACTACCCTCCTCCTCTGCACCACTACCCTCCTCCTCTGCACCACTTCCGTCCTCCTCTGCACCACTACCTTCCTCCTCTGCACCACTACCCTCCTCCTCTGCACCACAACGTTCCTCCTCTGCACCACTACCCTCCTCCTCTGCACCACTACCTTCCTCCTCTGCACCACTACCTTCCTCCTCAGCACCTCTACCCTCCTCCTCTGCACCAATACCTTCCTCCTCTGCACCACTACCCTCCTCTGCACCACTATCCTCCTCCTCTGCACCACTACGTTCCTCCTCTGCATCACTACCCTCCTCCTCTGCACCACTACCTTCCTCCTCTGCACCAAAACCCTCCTCCTTCTCTGCTCCACTACCCTCCTCCTCCTGTGCACCACTACCCTCCTCCTCTTCACCACTACCCTCCTCCTCCTCTTTACCACTACCCTCCTCCTCCTCTGCACCACTACCCTCCTCCTCCTCCTCTGCACCACTACCCTCCTCCTCCTCTGCACCACTACCCTCCTCCTCCTCTGCACCACTACCCTCCTCCTCCTCTGCACCACTACCCTCCTCCTCCGAACCACTACCCTCCTCAACCTCTTCTGCACCACTCCCCTCCTCCCCTTCCTCCTCCTCTGCACCACTACACCCTCCTCTGCATCACTACCCTCCTCCTCTGCACAACTACCCTCATCCTACTTTGCACCACTATCCTCCTTATACGCTGCTCCACTACACTTCTCCTCTTCCTCCTCCTCAGCACCACTACACCCTCCTCTGCATCACTACCCTCCTCCTCCTCCTCGGCAAAGCTACCATCCTCCTCCACTGCACCACTACCCCCCTCCTCTGCACCACTACCCTCCTCCTCTGCACCACTACCCTCCTCCTTCTCTGCACCACTACCCTCCTACTCTGCACCACTACCCTCCTCCTACTCTGCATCACTTCCCTCCTCCTCTGCACCACTACCCTCCTCCTACTCTGCAACACTTCCCTCCTCCTACTCTGCACCACTACCTTCCTCCTATGCAGCACTACCCACCTCCTCTGCACTACTACCCTCCTCCTCCTCTGCACCACAACCCTCCTCCTCCTCTGCACCACTAACCTCCTCTTCCTCTGCACCACTACCCTCCTCCTCTGCACCACTACCCACCTCCTCTGCACTACTACTCCACTACCCGCCTCCTTTGCACCACTACCGTCCTCCTCTGCACCACTACCTTCCTCCTCTGCACCACTACCCTCCTCCTCTGCACCACTTCCTTCCTCCTCTGCACCACTACCCTCCTTCTCTGCACTACTACCCTCCTCCTCCTCTGTTCCACTACCCGCCTCCTTTGCACCACTACCCTCCTCCTCTGCACCACTACCCTCCTCCTCTGCACCTCAACCCTCCCCTTCTGCACCACTACCCTCCTCCTCTGCAACACTACCTTCCTCCTCTGCACCACTACCTTCCTCCTCTGCACCACTACCCTACTCCTTTGCACCACTACCCTCCTCCTCTGCACCTCTGCCCTACTCCTCTGCACCACGACCCTCCTCCTCTGCACCACTACCTTCCTCCTCTGCACCACTACCCTCCTCCTCTGCACCTCTACCCTCCTCCTCTGCACCACTACCTTCCTCCTCTGCACCACTACCCTCCTCTGCACCACTATCCTCCTCCTCTGCACCACTACGTTCCTCCTCTGCACCACTACCCTCCTCCTCTGCACCACTACCTACCTCCTCTGCACCACTACCTTCCTCCTCTGCAACACTACCCTCCTCCTCTGCACCAGTACCTTCCTCCTCTGCACCACTACCTTCCTCCTCTGCACCTCAACCCTCCCCCTCTGCACCACTACCCTCCTCCTCCTCTGCACCACTACTCTCTTCCTCCTCTGCACCACTACACTTTTCCTCTGTACCACAACCCTCTTCCTACTCTGCACCACTACCTTCCTCCTCCTCTGCTCCACAACCCGCCTCCTCTACACCTCTACCCTCCTCCTCTGCACCTCTACTCTCCTCCTCTGCACCACTTCCTTCCTCCTCTGTACCACTACCTTCCTCCTCTGCACCACTACCCTCCTCCTCTGCACCACTTCCCTCCTCCTCCTCTCCACAACTACCCTCCTCCTCCTCCGAACCACTACCCTCCTCCTCCTCCGAACCACTACCCTCCTCCACTCTGCACCACTATCCTCCTCCTCCTCTGCACCACTACCTTCCTCCTCCTCTGCACCACTACCCTCCTCCTCCTCCTCCTCAGCACCACTACCCTCCCCCTCTGCACCACTACGCTCTTCCTCTGCACCACTACCCTTCTCCTCTGCACCACTACCCTCTTCCTCTGCACCACTACCCTCCTTCTCTGCACCACTACTCTCCTCCTCCTCTGCATCACTTCCGCACCACTATCCTCCTCCTCTGCACCACTACCCTACTCCTCCTCTGGATCACTACCCTCCTCCTCTGCACCACTACCCTCGCCCTCTGCTCCACTACCCTCCTCCTCTGCACCTCTACCCTCCTCCTCTGCACCACTACCCTCCTCCTCTGCACCACTACCTTCCTCCTCTGCACCACTACCTTCCTCCTCTGCACCACTACCCTCCTCTGCACCACTTCCCTCCACTGCACCACTACCCTCCTCCTACTCTGCACACCTACCCTCCTCCTCCTCCGAACCACTACCCACCTCCTCTGCACCACTACCCTCCTCATTCTTTGCACCACTACCCTCCACCTCCTCTTCTGCACCACTACTCTCCTTCTCTGCACCACTACCCTCCTCCTTCTCTGCACCACTACCCTCCTCCTCCTCTGAACCACTACCCTCCCCTTCCTCCTCTGCACCACTACCCTCCTCCTCTGCACCTCTACCATCCTCCTCTGCACCAATACCCTCCTCCTCCTCTGCACCACTACCCTCCCCCTCCTCTGCACCACTACCCTCCTCCTCCTCCTCTGCACCACTACCTTCCTCCTCCTCTGCACCACTACCCTCCTCCTTCTCTGCACCACTACCCTCCTCCTTCTCTGCACCACTATCCTTCCTACTCTGCACCACAACCCTACTCCTCCTCTGCACCACTACCCTCCTCCTCTGCACCACTACCCTCCTCCTCCTCTGCACAACTACCCTTCCTACTCTGCACCACAACCCTACTCCTCCTCTGCACCACTACCCTCTTCCTCTGCACCACTACCCTCCTCCTCTGCACCACTACCCTCCTCCTCTTCTGCACTACTACCCTACTCCTCCTCTGCACCACTACCCTCCTCCTTTTCTGCACCACTACCCTCCTCCTCCTCCTCCTCTGCACCACTACCCTCCTCCTCCTCCTCCTCTGCACCACTACCCTCCTCATTCTCTGCACCACTACCCTCCCCTTCCTCTGCACCACTACCTTCCCCCTCCTCTGCACCACTACCCTCCTCCTCCTCTGCACCCACTACCTCCCTCCTCTGCACCACTACCCTCCTCCTCCTCTGCACCACTACCTCCCTGCTCTGCACCACTACCCTCCTCTGCTGCACCACTATCCTCCTCCTCTGCACCACTACCATCCTCCTCCTCTGCACCACTACCCTCCTCCTCTGCACCTCTACCCTCCTCCTCTGCATCACTACCTTCCTCCTCTGCACCACTACCCTCCTCTGCACCACTTCCCTCCACTGCACCACTACCCTCCTCCTACTCTGCACACCTACCCTCCTCCTCATCCGAACCACTACCCACCTCCTCCTCTGCACCACTACCCTCCTCCTCTGCACCACTACCTTCCTCCTCTGCACCACTACTTTCCTCCTCTGCACCACTACCCTCCTCCTCAGCACCACTACCCTCCTCCTCTGCACAACTTCCCTCCTTCTCCTCCGAACCACTACCCACCTCCTCCTCTGCACCACTACTCTCCTCCTCCTCTGCATCACTACCCTCCTCATCCTCTGCACCACTACCCTCCTCCCCCTCTGCACCACTACCCTCCTCCTCCTCTGCACTACTACCCTCCTCCTCCTCCTCCTCCTCCTCCTCTGCACCACTACCCTTTTCCTTATCTGCACCACTACCCTCCTCCTCCTCTGCGCCACTACCCTCCTCCTCCTTTTGCACCTTTTCCCTCCTCCTTCTCTGCACCACTACCCTCCTCCTCTTCTGCGCCACTACCCTCCCCCTCCTCTGCTCCACTTCCCTCCTCCTCCTCCTCTGGACCACTACCCTCCTCCTCCTCTGCACCACTCCCCTCCTCTGCACTACTACCCTCCCCCTCCTCTGCACCACTACTCTCCTCCTCTGCACAACTACCCTCTCCCGCCTCTGCACCAAACCCTCCCCCTCCTCTGCACCACTACCCTCCTCTTCACAACTACCCTCCCCCTCGTCTGCACCACTACCCTCCCCCTCTTCTGCACCACTACCCTCCCCCTCCTCTGCTCCACTACCCTCCTCCTCTGGACCACTACCCTTCTCCTCCTCTGCACCACTTCCCTCCTCCTCCTATACCCTCCTCCTCCTCAGCACCACAACCCTCCCCCTCCTCTGCACCACTACCCTCCTTCTCTGCACCACTACCCTCCTCCTCCTCCTCCTCCTCCTCTGCACCACTACCCTCCTCCTCCTCTGCTCGACTACCCTCCTTCTCCTCTGCTCAACTACAGTCCTCCTCCTCTGCACCACTACCCTCTTCCTCCTCCTCTGCACCACTACCCTTCTTCTCCTCTGCATCACTACCCTCCTCCTCCTCTGCACCACTACCCTCCTCCTCCTCTACTCTCCACCTCCTCAGCACCACTACCGTCCTCCTCTGCCCACTACCCTCCTCCTCCTCCTCTGCCCACTACCCTCCTCCTCCTCCTCTGCCCCACTACCCTCCTCCTCCTCCTTTACACCACTACCCTCCTTCTCTGCACCACTATCCTCCTCCTTCTCTGCACCACTACTCTCATCCTACTTTGCACCACTACACTCCTCCTACTCTGCACCACTACCCTTCTCCTCTTCCTCCTCCTCAGCACCACTACCCTCCTCCTCTGCCCACTACCCTCCTCCTCCTCCTCTGCCCACTACCCTCCTCCTCCTCCTCTGCACCACTACCCTCCTCCTCCTCCTTTACACAACTACCCTCCTTCTCTGCACCACTATCCTCCTCCTTCTCTGCACCACTACTCTCATCCTACTTTGCACCACTACACTCCTCCTACTCTGCATAACTACCCTACTCCTCCTCCTCTGCAAAGCTACCCTCCTCCTCCTCTGCACCACTACCCCCCTCCTCTGCACCACTACCCTCCTCCTCTGCACCACTACCCTCCTCCTTCTCTGCACCACTACTTTCCTCCTACTCTGCATCACTACCCTCCTCCTCTGCACCACTACCCTCCTCCTACTCTGCACCTTTTCCCTCCTCCTACTCTGCACCACTACCCTCCTCCTCTGCACCACTACCCTCCTCATTCTTTGCACCACTACCCTCCACCTCCTCTTCTGCACCACTACTCTCCTCCTTCTCTGCACCACTACCCTCCTCCTTCTCTGCACCACTACCCTCCTCCTCCTCTGAACCACTACCCTCCCCTTACTCCTCTGCACCACTACCCTCCTCCTCTGCACCTCTACCATCCTCCTCTGCACCAATACCCTCCTTCACCTCTGCACCACTACCCTCCCCCTCCTCTGCACCACTACCCTCCTCCTCCTCTGCACCACTACCTTCCTCCTCCTCTGAACCACTACCCTCCCCTTCCTCCTCTGCACCACTACCCTCCTCCTCTGCACCTCTACCATCCTCCTCTCCACCAATACCCTCCTTCTCCTCCTCTGCACCACTACCCTCCTCTTCACAACTACCCTCCCCCTCGTCTGCACCACTACCCTCCCCCTCCTCTGCTCCACTACCCTCCTCCTCTGGACCACTACCCTTCTCCTCCTCTGCACCACTTCCCTCCTCCTCCTATACCCTCCTCCTCCTCAGCACCACAACCCTCCCCCTCCTCTGCACCACTACCCTCCTTCTCTGCCCACTACCCTCCTCCTCCTCCTCTGCACCACTACCCTCCTCCTCCTCCTTTACACCACTACCCTCCTTCTCTGCACCACTATCCTCTTCCTTCTCTGCACCACTACTCTCATCCTACTTTGCACCACTACACTCCTCCTACTCTGCACCACTACCCTTCTCCTCTTCCTCCTCCTCAGCACCACTACCCTCCTCCTCTGCCTACTACCCTCCTCCTCCTCCTCCTCTGCCCACTACCCTCCTCCTCCTCCTCTGCACCACTACCCTCCTCCTCCTCCTTTACACCACTACCCTCCTTCTCTGCACCACTATCCTCCTCCTTCTCTGCACCACTACTCTCATCCTACTTTGCACCACTACACTCCTCCTACTCTGCATAACTACCCTCCTCCTCCTCCTCTGCAAAGCTACCCTCCTCCTCCTCTGCACCACTACCCCCCTCCTCTGCACCACTACCCTCCTCCTCTGCACCACTACCCTCCTCCTTCTCTGCACCACTACTTTCCTCCTACTCTGCATCACTACCCTCCTCCTCTGCACCACTACCCTCCTCCTACTCTGCACCTTTTCCCTCCTCCTACTCTGCATCACTACCCTCCTCCTCTGCACCACTACCCTCCTCATTCTTTGCACCACTACCCTCCACCTCCTCTTCTGCACCACTACTCTCCTCCTTCTCTGCACCACTACCCTCCTCCTTCTCTGCACCACTACCCTCCTCCTCCTCTGAACCACTACCCTCCCCTTCCTCCTCTGCACCACTACCCTCCTCCTCTGCACCTCTACCATCCTCCTCTGCACCAATACCCTCCTTCTCCTCTGCACCACTACCCTCTCCCTCCTCTGCACCACTACCCTCCTCCTCCTCTGCACCACTACCCTCCTCCTCCTCTGCACCACTACCTCCCTCCTCTGCACCACTACCCTCCTCTGCTGGACCACTATCCTCCTCCTACTCTGCAAAGCTACCCTCCTCCTCCTCTGCACCACTACCCCCCTCCTCTGCACCACTACTCCCTCCTCTGCATCACTACCCTCCTCCTCTGCAAAGCTACCCTCCTCCTCCTCTGCACCACTACCCCCCTCCTCTGCACTACTACCCTCCTCCTCTGCACCACTACCCTCCTCCTTCTCTGCACCACTACCCTCCTCCTACTCTGCATCACTACCCTCCTCCTCTGCACCACTACCCTCCTCCTACTCTGCACCACTTCCCTCCTCCTACTCTGCACCACTTCCCTCCTCCTCTGCACCACTACCCTCCTCATTCTTTGCACCACTACCCTCCACCTCCTCTTCTGCACCACTACTCTCCTCCTTCTCTGCACCACTACCCTCCTCCTTCTCTGCACCACTACTCTCCTCCTTCTCTGCACCACTACCCTCCTCCTTCTCTGCACCACTACCCTCCTCCTCCTCTGAACCACTACCCTCCCCTTCCTCCTCTGCACCACTACCCTCCTCCTCTGCACCTCTACCATCCTCCTCTGCACCAATACCCTACTCCTCCTCTGCACCACTACCCTCTTCCTCTGCACCACTACCCTCCTCCTCTGCACCACTACCCTCCTCCGCTTCTGCACTACTACCCTACTCCTCCTCTGCACCACAACCCTCCTCCTTTTCTGCACCACTACCCTCCTCCTCCTCCTCCTCTGCACCACTACCCTCCTCATCCTCTGCACCACTACCCTCCCCTTCCTCTGCACCACTACCCTCCTCCTCCTCTGCACCACAACCCTCCCCCTCCTCTGCACCACTACCCTCCTTCTCTGCACCACTACCCTCCACCTCCTCCTCCTCCTCCTCCTCTGCTCACTACCCTCCTTCTCCTCTGCTCGACTACCCTCCTTCTCCTCTGCTCAACTACAGTCCTCCTCCTCTGCACCACTACCCTCCTCCTCCTCCTCTGCACCACTACCCTTCTCCTCCACTGCATCACTACCCTCCTCCTCCTCTGCACCACTACCCTCCTCCTCCTCTACTCTCCACCTCCTCAGCACCACTACCGTCCTCCTCTGCCCACTACCCTCCTCCTCCTCCTCTGCCCACTACCCTCCTCCTCCTCCTCTGCACCACTACCCTTCTCCTCCACTGCATCACTACCCTCCTCCTCCTCTGCACCACTACCCTCCTCCTCCTCTACTCTCCACCTCCTCAGCACCACTACCGTCCTCCTCTGCCCACTACCCTCCTCCTCCTCCTCTGCCCACTACCCTCCTCCTCCTTCTCAGCACCACTATCCTCCTACTTCTCTGCACCACTACTCTCATCCTACTATGCACCACTACACTCCTCCTACTCTGCACCACTACCCTTCTCCTCTTCCTCCTCCTCTGCACCACTACACCCTCCTCTGCATCACTACCCTCCTCCTCCTCCTCTGCAAAGCTACCCTCCTCCTCCTCTGCACCACTACCCCCCTCCTCTGCACCACTACCCTTCTCCTTCTCTGCACCACTACCCTCCTCCTACTCTGCATCACTACCCTCCTCCTCTGCACCACTACCCTCCTCCTACTCTGCACCACTTCCCTCCTCCTACTCTGCACCAATACCCTCCTCTTCTGCACCACTACCCTCCTCATTCTTTGCACCACTACCCTCCACCTCCTCTTCTGCACCACTACTCTCCTCCTTCTCTGCACCACTACCTTCCTCCTTCTCTGCACCACTACCCTCCTCCTCCTCTGAACCACTACCCTCCCCTTCCTCCTCTGCACCACTACCCTCCTCCTCTGCACCTCTACCATCCTCCTCTGCACCAATACCCTCCTTCTCCTCTGCACCACTACCCTCCCCCTCCTCTGCACCACTACCCTCCTCCTCCTCTGCACCACTACCTTCCTCCTCCTCTGCACCACTACCCTCCTCCTTCTCTGCACCACTACCCTCCTCCTTCTCTGCACCACTACCCTTCCTACTCTGCACCACAACCCTACTCCTCCTCTGCACCACTACCCTCTTCCTCTGCACCACTACCCTCCTCCTCTGCACCACTACCCTCCTCCGCTTCTGCACTACTACCCTACTCCTCCTCTGCACCACTACCCTCCTCCTCCTCCTCCTCTGCACCACTACCCTCCTCATCCTCTGCACCACTACCCTCCCCTTCCTCTGCACCTCTACCCTCCTCCTCCTCTGTACCACAACCCTCCCCCTCCTCTGCACCACTACCTTCCCCCTCCTCTGCACCACTACCCTCCTCCTCCTCTGCACCCACTACCTCCCTCCTCTGCACCACTACCCTCCTCCTCCTCTCCACCACTACCTCCCTCCTCTGCACCACTACACTCCTCTGCTGCACCACTATCCTCCTCCTCTGCACCACTACCCTCCTCCTCCTCTGCACCACTACCCTCCTCCTCTGCACCACTACCATCCTCCTCCTCTGCACCACTAACATCCTCTTCCTCTGCACCACTACCCTCCTCCTCTGCACCACTACCCTCCTCCTCCTCTGCACTACTACCCTACTCCTCCTCTGCACCACTACCCTCCTCCTCCTCTGCACCACTACCCGCCTCCTCCTCTGCACCACTACCCTCCTCCTCCTCTGCACCACTACCCTCCTCCTCTGCACCACTACCCTCCTCCTCTTCTGCACTACTACCCTCCTCCTCCTCTGTACCATTACCCTCCCCCTCCACTGGACCACTAACCTACTCCACCTCTGTACCACTACCCTCCTCCTCCTCATCCTCTGCACCACTACCCTCCTCCTCCTCTGCACCACTACCCTCGTTCTCTGCACCACTACCCTCCTCCTCTGCACCACTACCCTCCTCCTCTTCCTCCTCTGCACCACTACACTCCTCCTCTTCCTCCTCTGCACCACTACCCTCCTCCTCTGCACCAAAACCCTCCTCCTTCTCTGCTCCACTACCCTCCTCCTCCTGTGCACCACTACCCTCCTCCTCTTCACCACTACCCTCCTCCTCCTCTGTACCACTACCCTCCTCTGCACCACTACCCTCCTCCTCCTCTGCACCACTACCCTCCTCCTCCTCTGCTCCACTACACACTCCTCTGCATCACTACCCTCCTCCTCTGCACAACTACTCTCATCCTACTTTGCACCACTACCCTCTCCTACTCTGCTCCACTACCCTTCTCCTCTTCCTCCTCCTCTGCATCACTACCCTCCTCCTCCTCGGCAAAGCTACGCTCCTCCTCCACTGCACCACTACCCCCTCCTCTGCACCACTTCCCTCCTCCTCTGCAGCACTACCCTCCTCCTTCTCTGCACCACTACCCTCCTACTCTGCACCACTACCCTCCTCCTACTCTGCATCACTACCCTCCTCCTCTGCACCACTACCCTCCTACTACTCTGCACCACTTCCCTCCTCCTACTCTGCACCACTACCTTCCTCCTATGCACCACTACCCACCTCCTCTGCACTACTACCCTCCTCCTCCTTTGCACCACTACCCTCCTCCTCCTCTGCACCACTACCCTCTTCGTCCTCTGCACTACTACCCTCTTCCTCTGCTCCACAACCCTCTTCCTCTGCACCACTACTCTCCTCCTCTTCGGCACCACTACTCTCTTTCTCCTCTGCACCACTTCCCTCTCCTTCCTCTGCACGACTACCCTCATCCTCTGCACCACAACCCCCCTCCTCTGCACCACTACCCTCCTCCTCTGCACCACTACCCTCTTCCTCCTCTGCACCACTGCCCTCCTCCTCCTCCTCTGCACCACTACTCTCCTCTTCCTCTGCACCACTACCCTCCTCCTCTGCACCACTACCCACCTCCTCTGCACTACTACTCCACTACCCGCCTCCTTTGCACCACTACCGTCCTCCTCTGCCCTACTACCTTCCTCCTCTGCACCACTACCCTCCTCCTCTGCACCACTACCTTCCTCCTCTGCAGCACTACCCTCCTTCTCTGCACTACTACCCTCCTCCTCCTCTGCTCCACTACCCGCCTCCTTTGCACCACTACCCTCCTCCTCTGAACCACTACCCTCCTCCTCTGCACCTCAACCCTCCCCTTCTGCACCACTACCCTCCTCCTCTGCACCACTACCTTCCTCCTCTGCACCACTACCTTCCTCCTCTGCACCACTACCTTCCTCCTCTGCACCACTACCCTCCGCCTTTGCACCACTACCCTCCTTCTCTGCACCTCTGCCCTACTCCTCTGCACCACGACCCTCCTCCTCTGCACCACTACCTTCCTCCTCTGCACCACTACCTTCCTCCTCTGCACCACTACCCTCCTCCTCTGCACCACTACCCTCCTCCTCTGCACCTCTACCCTCCTCCTCTGCACCACTACCCTCCTCCTCCTCCTCTGCACCACTACCCTTCTCCTCCTCTGCATCACTACCCTCCTCCTCCTCTGCACCACTACCCTCCTCCTCCTCTACTCTCCACCTCCTCAGCACCACTACCGTCCTCCTCTGCCCACTACCCTCCTCCTCCTCCTCTGCCCACTACCCTCCTCCTCCTCCTCTGCACCACTACCCTCCTCCTCCTCCTTTACACCACTACCCTCCTTCTCTGCACCACTATCCTCCTCCTTCTCTGCACCACTACTCTCATCCTACTTTGCACCACTACACTCCTCCTACTCTGCACCACTACCCTTCTCCTCTTCCTCCTCCTCTGCACCACTACACCCTCCTCTGCATCACTACCCTCCTCCTCCTCCTCTGCAAAGCTACCCTCCTCCTCCTCTGCACCACTACCCTCCTCCTCTGCACCACTACCCTCCTCCTTCTCTGCACCACTACCCTCCTCCTACTCTGCATCACTACCCTCCTCCTCTGCACCACTACCCTCCTCCTACTCTGCACCACTTCCCTCCTCCTACTCTGCACCACTACCCTCCTCCTCTGCACCACTACCCTCCTCATTCTTTGCACCACTACCCTCCACCTCCTCTTCTGCACCACTACTCTCCTCCTTCTCTGCACCACTACCCTCCTCCTTCTCTGTACCACTACCCTCCTCCTCCTCTGAACCACTACCCTCCCCTTCCTCCTCTGCACCACTACCCTCCTCCTCTGCACCTCTACCATCCTCCTCTGCACCAATACCCTACTCCTCCTCTGCACCACTACCCTCTTCCTCTGCACCACTACCCTCCTCCTCTGCACCACTACCCTCCTCCGCTTCTGCACTACTACCCTACTCCTCCTCTGCACCACAACCCTCCTCCTTTTCTGCACCACTACCCTCCTCCTCCTCCTCCTCTGCACCACTACCCTCCTCATCCTCTGCACCACTACCCTCCCCTTCCTCTGCACCACTACCCTCCTCCTCCTCTGCACCACAACCCTCCCCCTCCTCTGCACCACTACCTTCCCCCTCCTCTGCACCACTACCCTCCTCCTCCTCTGCACCACTACCCTCCTCCTCTGCACCACTACCATCATCCTCCTCTGCACCACTAACATCCTCTTCCTCTGCACCACTACCCTCCTCCTCCTCTGCACTACTACCCTACTCCTCCTCTGCACCACTACCCTCCTCCTCCTCTGCACCACTACCCGGCTCCTCCTCTGCACCACTACCCTCCTCCTCCTCTGCACCACTACCCTCCTCCTCTGCACCACTACCCTCCTCCTCTTCTGCACTACTACCCTCCTCCTCCTCTGTACCATTACCCTCCCCCTCCACTGGACCACTAACCTACTCCACCTCTGTACCACTACTCTCCTCCTCCTCATCCTCTGCACCACTACCCTCCTCCTCCTCTGCACCACTACCCTCCTCCTCTTCCTCCTCTGCACCACTACCCTCCTCCTCTTCCTCCTCTGCACCACTACCCTCCTCCTCTGCACCAAAACCCTCCTCCTTCTCTGCTCCACTACCCTCCTCCTCCTCCTGTGCACCACTACCCTCCTCCTCTTCACCACTACCCTCCTCCTCCTCTGTACCACTACTCTCCTCCTCCTCCTCTGCACCACTACCCTCCTCCTCCTCTGCACCACTACACCCTCCTCTGCATCACTACCCTCCTCCTCTGCACAACTACTCTCATCCTACTTTGCACCACTACCCTCCTCCTACTCTGCTCCACTACCCTTCTCCTCTTCCTCCTCCTCTGCACCACTACACCCTCCTCTGGATCACTACCCTCCTCCTCCTCCTCGGCAAAGCTACCCTCCTCCTCCACTGCACCACTACCCCCCTCCTCTGCACCACTTCCCTCCTCCTCTGCAGCACTACCCTCCTAATTCTCTGCACCACTACCCTCCTACTCTGCACCACTACCCTCCTCCTACTCTGCATCACTACCCTCCTCCTCTGCACCACTACCCTCCTCCTACTCTGCACCACTTCCCTCCTCCTACTCTGCACCACTACCTTCCTCCTATGCACCACAACCCACCTCCTCTGCACTACTACCCTCCTCCTCCTCTGCACCACTACCCTCCTCCTCTGCACCACTTCCCTCTCCTTCCTCTGCACGTCTACCCTCATCCTCTGCACCACAACCCCCCTCCTCTGCACCACTACCCTCCTCCTCTGCACCACTACCCTCTTCCTCCTCTGCACCACTGCCCTCCTCCTCCTCCTCTGCACCACTACTCTCCTCTTCCTCTGCACCACTACCCTCCTCCTCTGCACCACTACCCACCTCCTCTGCACTACTACTCCACTACCCGCCTCCTTTGCACCACTACCGTCCTCCTCTGCCCCACTACCCTCTTCCTCTGCACCACTACCCTCCTTCTCTGCACCACTACTCTCCTCCTCCTCTGCATCACTTCCGCACCACTATCCTCCTCCTCTGCACCACTACCTTCCTCCTCTGCAGCACTACCCCCCTTCTCTGCACTACTACCCTCCTCCTCCTCTGCTTCACTACTCGCCTCCTTTGCACCACTACCCTCCTCCTCTGCACCACTACCCTCCTCCTCTGCACCTCAACCCTCCCCTTCTGCACCACTACCCTCCTCCTCTGCACCACTACCTTCCTCCTCTGCACCACTACCTTCCTCCTCTGCACCACTACCCTCCGCCTTTGCACCACTACCCTCCTACTCTGCACCTCTGCCCTACTCCTCTGCACCACGACCCTCCTCCTCTGCACCACTACCTTCCTCCTCTGCACCACTACCTTCCTCCTCTGCACCACTACCCTCCTCCTCTGCACCGCTACCCTCCTCCTCTGCACCTCTACCCTCCTCCTCTGCACCACTACCTTCCTCCTCTGCACCACTACCCTCCTCTGCACCACTATCCTCCTCCTCTGCACCACTACGTTCCTCCTCTGCACCACTACCCTCCTCCTCTGCACCACTACCTTCCTCCTCTGCACCACTACCTTCCTCCTCTGCACCACTACCCTCCTCCTCCTCTGCACCACTACTCTCCTCCTCCTCTGCACCACTACCCTCCTCCTCCTCCTCCTCTGCACCACTACCCTCCTCATCCTCTGCACCACTACCCTCCCCTTCCTCTGCACCACTACCCTCCTCCTCCTCTGCACCACAACCCTCCCCCTCCTCTGCACCACTACCTTCCCCCTCCTCTGCACCACTACCCTCCTCCTCCTCTGCACCACTACCCTCCTCCTCTGCACCACTACCATCATCCTCCTCTGCACCACTAACATCCTCTTCCTCTGCACCACTACCCTCCTCCTCCTCTGCACTACTACCCTACTCCTCCTCTGCACCACTACCCTCCTCCTCCTCTGCACCACTACCCGGCTCCTCCTCTGCACCACTACCCTCCTCCTCCTCTGCACCACTACCCTCCTCCTCTGCACCACTACCCTCCTCCTCTTCTGCACTACTACCCTCCTCCTCCTCTGTACCATTACCCTCCCCCTCCACTGGACCACTAACCTACTCCACCTCTGTACCACTACTCTCCTCCTCCTCATCCTCTGCACCACTACCCTCCTCCTCCTCTGCACCACTACCCTCCTCCTCTTCCTCCTCTGCACCACTACCCTCCTCCTCTTCCTCCTCTGCACCACTACCCTCCTCCTCTGCACCAAAACCCTCCTCCTTCTCTGCTCCACTACCCTCCTCCTCCTCCTGTGCACCACTACCCTCCTCCTCTTCACCACTACCCTCCTCCTCCTCTGTACCACTACTCTCCTCCTCCTCCTCTGCACCACTACCCTCCTCCTCCTCTGCACCACTACACCCTCCTCTGCATCACTACCCTCCTCCTCTGCACAACTACTCTCATCCTACTTTGCACCACTACCCTCCTCCTACTCTGCTCCACTACCCTTCTCCTCTTCCTCCTCCTCTGCACCACTACACCCTCCTCTGGATCACTACCCTCCTCCTCCTCCTCGGCAAAGCTACCCTCCTCCTCCACTGCACCACTACCCCCCTCCTCTGCACCACTTCCCTCCTCCTCTGCAGCACTACCCTCCTAATTCTCTGCACCACTACCCTCCTACTCTGCACCACTACCCTCCTCCTACTCTGCATCACTACCCTCCTCCTCTGCACCACTACCCTCCTCCTACTCTGCACCACTTCCCTCCTCCTACTCTGCACCACTACCTTCCTCCTATGCACCACAACCCACCTCCTCTGCACTACTACCCTCCTCCTCCTCTGCACCACTACCCTCCTCCTCTGCACCACTTCCCTCTCCTTCCTCTGCACGTCTACCCTCATCCTCTGCACCACAACCCCCCTCCTCTGCACCACTACCCTCCTCCTCTGCACCACTACCCTCTTCCTCCTCTGCACCACTGCCCTCCTCCTCCTCCTCTGCACCACTACTCTCCTCTTCCTCTGCACCACTACCCTCCTCCTCTGCACCACTACCCACCTCCTCTGCACTACTACTCCACTACCCGCCTCCTTTGCACCACTACCGTCCTCCTCTGCCCCACTACCCTCTTCCTCTGCACCACTACCCTCCTTCTCTGCACCACTACTCTCCTCCTCCTCTGCATCACTTCCGCACCACTATCCTCCTCCTCTGCACCACTACCTTCCTCCTCTGCAGCACTACCCCCCTTCTCTGCACTACTACCCTCCTCCTCCTCTGCTTCACTACTCGCCTCCTTTGCACCACTACCCTCCTCCTCTGCACCACTACCCTCCTCCTCTGCACCTCAACCCTCCCCTTCTGCACCACTACCCTCCTCCTCTGCACCACTACCTTCCTCCTCTGCACCACTACCTTCCTCCTCTGCACCACTACCCTCCGCCTTTGCACCACTACCCTCCTACTCTGCACCTCTGCCCTACTCCTCTGCACCACGACCCTCCTCCTCTGCACCACTACCTTCCTCCTCTGCACCACTACCTTCCTCCTCTGCACCACTACCCTCCTCCTCTGCACCGCTACCCTCCTCCTCTGCACCTCTACCCTCCTCCTCTGCACCACTACCTTCCTCCTCTGCACCACTACCCTCCTCTGCACCACTATCCTCCTCCTCTGCACCACTACGTTCCTCCTCTGCACCACTACCCTCCTCCTCTGCACCACTACCTTCCTCCTCTGCACCACTACCTTCCTCCTCTGCACCACTACCCTCCTCCTCCTCTGCACCACTACTCTCCTCCTCCTCTGCACCACTACCCTTTTCCTCTGTACCACAACCCTCCTCCTCCTCTGCACCACTACCCGCCTCCTTTGCACCACTACCGTCCTCCTCTACACCACTACCTTCCTCCTCTGCACCACTACCCTCCTCCTCTGCACCACTACGTTCCTCCTCTGCACCACTACCCTCCTCCTCTGCACCACTACCTTCCTCCTCTGCACCACTACCTTCCTCCTCAGCACCTCTACCCTCCTCCTCTGCACCAATACCTTCCTCCTCTGCACCACTACCCTCCTCTGCACCACTTTCCTCCTCCTCTGCACCACTACGTTCCTCCTCTGCACCACTACCCTCCTCCTCTGCACCACTACCTTCCTCCTCTGCACCACTACCTTCCTCCTCTGCACCACTACCTTCCTCCTCTGCACCACTACCCTCCTCCTCTGCATCACTACCCTCCTCCTCCTCTCCACAACCACACTCCTCCTCCTCCGAACCACTACCCTCCTCCACTCTGCACCACTATGCTCCTCCTCCTCCTCTGCACCACTCCCTTCCTCCTCCTCTGCACCACTACCCTCCTTCTCCTCCTCCTCAGCACCACTACCCTCCCCCTCTGAACCACTACGCTCTTCCTCTGCACCACTACCCCTCTCCTCTGCACCACTACCCTCTTCCTCTGCACCACTACCCTCCTTCTCTGCACCACTACTCTCCTCCTCCTCTGCATCACTTCCGCACCACTATCCTCCTCCTCTGCAATACTACCCTACTCCTCCTCTGCATCACTACCCTCCTCCTCTGCACCACTACCCTCCCCCTCTGCTCCACTACCCTCCTCCTCTGCACCTCTACCCTTTTCCTCTGCACCACTACCCTCCTCCTCTGCACCACTACCTTCCTCCTCTGCACCACTACCTTCCTTCTCTGCACCACTACCCTACTCCTCTGCACCACTACCCTCCTCCTCTGCACCTCTACCCTCCTCCTCTGCATCACTACCTTCCTCCTCTGCACCACTACCCTCCTCTGCACCACTTCCCTCCACTGCACCACTACCCTCCTCCTACTCTGCACACCTACCCTCCTCCTCCTCCGAACCACTACCCACCTCCTTCTCTGCACCACTACCCTCCTCCTCTGCACCACTACCCTCCTCCTGTGCACCACTACCCTCCTCCTCCTATGCACAACTACCCTCCTTCTCCTCCGAACCACTACCCACCTCCTCCTCTGCACCACTACTCTCCTCCTCCTCTGCATCACTACTCTACTCATCCTCTGCACCACTACCCTCCTCCCCCACTGCACCACTACCCTCCTCCTCCTTCTCCTCGTCTGCACCACTACTATTTTCCTTATCTGCACCACTACCCTCCTCCTCCTCTGCGCCACTACCCTCCTCCTCCTTTTGCACCACTACATTCCTCCTTCTCTGCACCACTACCCTCCTCCTCTTCTGCGCCACTACCCTCCCCCTCCTCTGCTCCACTTCCCTCCTCCTCCTCCTCTGGACCACTACCCTCCTCCTCCTCTGCACCACTACCCTCCTCTGCACTACTACTCTCCCCCTCCTCTGCACCACTACCCTCCTCCTCTGCACAACTACCTTCCCCCTCCTCTGCACCACTACCCTCCCCCTCCTCTGCACCACTACCCTCCCCCTCCTCTGCACTACTACCCTCCTCTTCACAACTACCCTCCCCCTCCTCTGCACCACTACCCTCCCCCCTCCTCTGCACCACTACCCTCCCCCTCCTCTGCTCCACTCCCCTCCTCCTCTGGACCACTACCCTTCTCCTCCTCTGTACCACTTCCCTCCTCCTCCTCAGCACCACAACCCTCCCCCTCCTCTGCACCACTACCGTCCTTCTCTGCACCACTACCCTCCTCCTCCTCCTCTGCACCACTACCCTCCTCCTCCTCTGCTCCACTACCCTCCTCCTCCTCTGCACCACTACCCTCCTCCTCCTCTGCTCCACTACCCTCCTTCTCCTCTGCTCAACTACAGTCCTCCTCCTCTGCACCACTTCCCTCCTCCTCCTCCTCTGCACCACTACCCTCCTCCTCCTCTGCATCACTACCCTCCTCCTCCTCTGCACCACTACCCTCCTCCTCCTCTACTCTCCACCTCCTCAGCACCACTACCGTCCTCCTCTGCCCACTACCCTCCTTCTCCTCGTCTGCACCACTACCCTCCTCCTCCTCCTCTACACCACTACCCTCCTCCTCCTCCTCTACACCACTACCCTCCTCCTCCTCCTCCTCTGCTCAACTACACTCCTCCTCTGCACCACTTATCTTCTCCTCTGCACCACTACCCTCCTCCTCTGCACCACCACCCTCCTCCTCCTTTGCACCACTACCCTCCTCCTCCTCTACTCTCCACCTCCTCAGCACCACTACCGTCCTCCTCTGCCCACTACCCTCCTCCTCCTCTACTCTCCACCTCCTCAGCACCACTACCATCCTCCTGTGCCCACTACCCTCCTGTCGGAAAATCCGACACCATTTAATAATATCATACAGGCAGATAATATTGCTGTGTTGTATACACAAGTTAACCCATAGAAAATGTAACTTGTAGTGGAATTTCCATCTATAGAAAACGGGATATCATTACCACATACTATTATAAATTCACCACTTATTATGGTGGGAATTATTCTTAAATACATTCGTCTTTGGACTTTACCATCATAAAAACATCTCATATAAATTAACTTAATTATCAGAATTAAAATAGAGTAAATGTGACCCTTTTATCACTTACTGTCATCTGGACAATGTAGGCCAGTAGTGTCAGTGAGGAGGGAGTGGTCAGCTATTGTTATTGTACTTAGACCAGAGGCATGGGAGCAATTCGGCTCCTGTTAATTTTACTTGGACGAAGTCTTATGGAAACCAAAGGTGTACCATCATCAACATGCTGTCAACAAATACAAGTTAAGTGTTCTGCCGAAACCCATTTATCTATCATTTGTGGCCATTAATGTCATTAGATAGAGTGAGCCGGTTAGAATACGAGATCGCCTCATACTAAAGGTAATTAAGCTTAGGTCTTTATGGTTCCTTGTACAGTGTTTTCTCTGATATAGCTGTCATATATTAGGATTCTGGCTTCATAGCTAGCGCCCTTTTGACAGGTCAAGACGAGGAAGCATGCTTTGTGTACCAGTTACTGGGTGATGGAAGCTACCTCAAAGAGAATAATTTGGTGTCTACATCCTGGTTATATCTGGTGGACTAAGGCCTGCTGTACAATAAGATAAGGAACCTCTTCAATGTTTAACAATAATGTGTAGTTAATACTGTAGTTTGATTGGCTGCATATATATAAATTTAATATAAACCCCCCCGAATATGTAGTGGATCGATTTGTGAGATTATTGCGAGAAATACAGTCCACTTAACATCATACAAATTGCTATCGAAGTATGCAAATTAACGTAAATATAAATTCTATATAAATTCATATAAATTAAATAAATATAAATCGATTATTGTGAGAATCAATAATACATAATTGAGAATCAATAATACATAATATACAATATCGATTATTGTGAGAAATACAGTCCACTTAACATCATACAAATTGCTATCGAAGTATGCAAATTAACGTAAATATAAGTTCTATATAAATTCATATAAATTAAATAAATATAAATCTCACAGGTCGGTTCCCACACCTCCTCCTCGTCCTCTGCACCACTACCCTAATCCTCCTCCTCTACACCACTACCCTCCTCCTCCTCCTCCTCTGCTCAACTACACTCCTCCTCTGCACCACTTACCTTCTCCTCTGCACCACTACCCTCCTCCACCTCTGCACCACTACCCTCCTCCTCCTCTGCACCACTACCCTCCTCCTCCTCTGCACCACTACCCTCCTCCTCCTCTGCACCACTACTCTCCCCCTCTGCACCACTACCCTCCTCCTCCTTTGCACCACTACCCTCCTCCTCCTCTGCACCACTACCCTCCTCCTCCTCTGCACCACTCTTCTCCACCTCTGCACCACTACCCTCCTCCTCCTTTGCACCACTACCCTCCTCCTCCTCTGCACCACTACCCTTCACCTCCTTTGCACCACTACCCTCCTCCTCCTCTGCACCACTACCCTCTTCGTCCTCTGCACCACTACCCACCTCCTCCTCACCCCACTACCCTCCTCCTCCTCTGCACCACTACCCTCCTCGTCCTCTGCACCACTACCCTACCCCTCCTCTGCACCACTACCCTCCTCCTCCTCTGCACCACTACCCTCCACCTCCTTTGAACCACTACCCTCCTCCTCCTCTGCACCACTACTCTTCTCCTTCTCCTCCATAAGAGATGGGTGTGAGGAGTAGCCAGGTGTGGGCTTCAGTTTTCACTTTCAATTGCAGGTGTGGGTGGGGAGAGTTTCCAGGTGTGGGCTTCAGTTTTCCCTTTCATCTGCAGGTGTAGGTGGGGAGAGTTGCCAGGTGTGGGCTTCAGAGTTCCCTTTCATCTGCAGGTGTGGGTCGGGAGAGTAGCCAGGTATGATCCCCCGTGTTCCCTCTCATCTGCAGTTGTGGGTGGAGAGAGTAGCCAGGTGTGGGCTTCAGTGTTCCTTCTCATCTGCAGGTGTGTGAGGGGAGTGAAGCCTGGTGTGGGCTTCAGTATTCCCTCTCATCTGCAGGTGTGGGTGTGGAGAGTAACCAGGTGTGGGCTTCAGTGTTCCCTCTCATCTGCAGGTGTGGGAGGGGAGAGACTCCTGCGAGGACTTCACCGGAGGGGCGTCACTGGCCGTGAACTTGAGATTTGGTTCTGGGACAGTGAGGAGAACAGGAAGTCCCTCCGAGAGCTCGGTGCCTCGCTTAACAATTTTAATAGGGTTTATATATTTTAGATTGTTGAGACCTGCCTCACGAGACCAATAATGTACAAGGACACATCTACGAGGAGCTGGTTGTTGAGACCAGCCTCACGAGACCAATAATGTACAAGGACACATCTACGAGGAGCTGGTTGTTGAGACCTGCCTCACGAGACCAATAATGTACAAGGACACATCTACGAGGAGCTGGTTGTTGAGACCAACCTCACGAGACCAATAATGTACAAGGATACATCTACGAGGAGCTGGTTGTTGAGACCTGCCTCACGAGACCAATAATGTACAAGGACACATCTACGAGGAGCTGGTTGTTGAGACCTGCCTCACGAGACCAATGTAGATGTGCATTATATAACAATGATTATGATGTACATCTCTCAATGAGATGATTACATCTCATAAAGTATTAGATGTACATCTGTAGATGTACAGTAATCTACAGATGTACATGTGTAGATGTACAGTAATTTACTGATGTACATGTGTAGATGTACAGTAATCTACAGATGTATATGTGTAGATGTACAGTAATCTACAGATGTACATGTGCAGATGTACAGTAATCTACAGATGTACATGTGTAGATGTACAGTAATCTACAGATGTACATGTGTAGATGTACAGTAATCTACAGATGTACATGTGTAGATGTACAGTAATCTACAGATGTACATGTGTAGATGTACAGTAATCTACAGATGTACATGTGTAGATGTACAGTAAGATGCACATGGTGTACTCCAGATGTACTCCTTTCATCAAAATATGTGGTTCGTATTTGGTTGAATTCTTGTGCCAACCCGCAGATCTTGATGTTGCAACTGCTGTGTACTGGTCACTATATATCTTCTGCATTGCTCTATTGCTAATTACTTTCTTAATCTGTGATAGACTCTGTGGTATGTAAATGTCTACATTTCTTCTCTTAGTTGCAAGTTTTGCAGCATCGTCTGCAATGTCATTTCCAGTTATTCCCATGTGACTTGGCACCCAGTTGACAGTACCCAACGGCCTTGATGTTCCAGTGTTTGCATTTTAGTATGCTGGTGGAATGAATGAGTTTTTGTATGCTGGTGGAATGAATGAGTTTTTGTATGCTGGTGGAATGAATGAGTTTTTGTATGCTGGTGGAATGAATGAGTTTTTGTATGCTGGTGGAATGAATGAGATTTTGTATGCTGGTGGAATGAATGAGTTTTGGTATGCTGGTGGAATGAGTTTTGGTATACGTTGTTTGTATGAGTTTTGGTATACGTTGTTTGTATGAGTTTTGGCATGTTGGAGGTATGAATGTATTTTATTGTGCTGGTGGTACCTTCCTTGAGGTTACCTTGAGGCCGTTCAGGGCCTTACCGTCCCCGCGGCCCGGTCCTCGACCAGGCCTCCACGTTGCTGGACAGGTTAACCAGGTTTTTGGACGCGGCTGCTAGCAGACTGTCGTATGAATCACAGCCTGGTTGATCAGAGCTTATCAAGTTATCTCTTGAACACTGTGAGAGATCGGGTAGTTATACCCCTTATGTGTAGAAGGTATAGATAAGCAGCCTTCCAGTCTGTAGTGGAAGGTATAGATAAGCAGCCTTCCAGTCTGTAATGGAAGGTATAGATAAGCAACCTTCCAGTCTGTAGTGGAAGGTATAGATAAGCAGCCTTCCAGTCTGTAGTGGAAGGTATAGATAAGCAGCCTTCCAGTCTGTAGTGGAAGGTATAGATAAGCAGCCTTCCAGTCTGTAGTGGAAGGTATAGATAAGCAGCCTTCCAGTTTGTAGTGGAAGGTACAGATAAGCATTTGTCTCCTGATTTTATGTATAAGTTTTGGTATGTAATTGATATATTAGCATTTTCTACACTTTATTATCAATATGACTTTCTTTACTATTGTTTATTGGATCACTATTATTAGTTTTGGGTCTTTATTTGTTACGAGATCTTAGTTATTGTAACATTTTAGGGATTTTAGACATTTGGGAATTTTTGTCTGACTTTAGTCTGTCTTAACCTTATTATCCTCAAGATCAAGCAGGAGCATATATACACCTGTGTTATTGTAAGTTGCTTAATGTACAACTAAATACAGTAAGTTGCCGACTGTAACTTACAATTATGCATTAAGCAGCTTACCGTATATGTACTTTCATATTATCAGTATCCTATTGTAAACTTGTTCTAATACAGTAGGAAGCCTTTTGGGCACTTACTTTATTACAGTAAGTAACGTACTGTACAAGATCTTTTGTACAGTAAGCAGCTTACTGTTCAAGTAGTTTAATACAGTAAGTGTCCTTCTACACACTTAAATGATCAATTTTTTAGTAAAGAAACTACCATATGTACGCCTGCTTTGATACTGTAAGTAGTACTGTACTATATTTTATATAGTAAAGTACTACAACTATTAAAGTCAATACATGCATTATTTGAAATACAGGAACATATAACTTTAAACAATATAAACACTTTTATTTGCCCTCATTTTCTGAGGCCTGTTGTTTGGAGGTATTAACTTGCTAGTGGTATATGATATGACTTTTTCAACAGAAACAGAGTAAGACAAATCCGAGTGGTAAACGTTGGAAATGGTCCTTAGGACTCTGGCCTGAGACCTGTCTTGTTTAAAGTATATAAACCATGTAGATAAAAAATAAATTAATTTTCTTAATAAATTAAGAAAACTTAGGCTTTTAAAATTTAACAAAACTTTTGCATATGCTGGTCAAAACTGTTTATGCTCAGTTTAATATTACGTTGACTTTTCTTTAAATGACTGGAGAGAAAAGTCTCATTTTGATAATTTTCTCAAATTCTTCACCTTCATTATACCTCACTATCAAACTGTTGCTGCTGACAGTGAGAACAGTAACCAACCTTAAAACATTTAAACTGGCAGAAAGCCACTATTGCTGACCTGAAAAACCTTAGTGTCTGTTTAACAGAAAACTTGATAATATTCATATATCAATTATTGCAACTGTCAACACAAATCTTCAGTGTAATATCTATCAAAACAGTTTCAATAACTCTTTTTTTCATCTGTTATGTCAGTGTTGGTTAAGGAAGGGAGAGAGAATCCTTCTAAAAAAACTAATAGAAGAAGTTATGCCTGGTTGGAATTGTCACGTTAAAGCATTCCAAATTACATCTATTATTGGGATACCCTGTGGCAAGATGCTGGGTGTCCCAGAGATGGCTGGGATACCCTGTGGCAAAATGCTGGGTGCCCCAGAGATGGCTGGGATACTCTATGGCAAGATGCTGGGTGCCCCAGAGATGGCTGGGATACTCTGTGGCAAGATGCTGGGTGCCCCAGAGATGGCTGGGATACCCTGTGGCAAGATGCTGGGTGCCCCAGAGATGTCTGGGATACCCTGTGGCAAGATGCTGGGTGTCCCAGAGATGGCTGGGATACTCTGTGGCAAGATGCTGGGTGCCCCAGAGATGGCTGGGATACTCTATGGCAAGATGCTGGGTGCCCCAGAGATGGCTGGGATACTCTGTGGCAAGATGCTGGGTGCCCCAGAGATGGCTGGGATACCCTGTGGCAAGATGCTGGGTGCCCCAGAGATGTCTGGGATACCCTGTGGCAAGATGCTAGGTGTCCCAGAGATGGCTGGGATACTCTGTGGCAAGATGCTGGGAGCCCCAGAGATGGCTGGGATACTCTGTGGCAAGATGCTGGGTGCCCCAGAGATGGCTGGGATACCCTGTGGCAAGATGCTGGGCGCCCCAGAGATGACTGGGATACTCTGTGGCAAGATGCTGGGTGCCCCAGAGATGGCTGAGATACCCTGTGGCAAGATGCTGGGTGCCCCAGAGATGGCTGGGATACCCTGTGGCAAGATGCTGGGTGTCCCAGAGATGGCTGGGATACTCTGTGGCAAGATGCTGGGTGTCCCAGAGATGGCTGGGATACCCTGTGGCTGGGTGCCCCAGAGATGGCTGGGATACCCTGTGGCAAGATGCTGGGTGTCCCAGAGATGGCTGGGATACTCTGTGGCAAGATGCTGGGTGCCCCAGAGATGGCTGGGATACCCTGTGGCAAGATGCTGGGTGTCCCAGAGATGGCTGGGATACCCTGGGGCAAGATGCCGGGTGTCTCAGAGATGGCTGGGATACTCTGTGGCAAGATGCTGGGTGCCCCAGAGATGGCTGGGATACCCTGTGGCAAGATGCTGGGTGCCCCAGAGATGGCTGGGATATTCTGTGGCAAGATGCTGGGTGCCCCAGATATGGCTGGGATACCCTGTGACAAGATGCTGGGTGCCCCAGAGATGGCTGGGATACAATGTGGCAAGATGCTGGGTGCCCCAGAGATGGCTGGGATACCCTGTGGCAAGATGCTGGGTGCCCCATAGATGGCTGGGATACCCTGTGGCAAGATGCTGTGTGCCCCAGAGATGGCTGGGATACTCTGTGGCAAGATGCTGGGTGTCCCAGAGATGGCTGGGATATTCTGTGGCAAGATGCTGGGTGTCCCAGAGATGGCTGGGATACTCTGTGGCAAGATGCTGGGTGCCCCAGAGATGGCTGGGATACTCTGTGGCAAGATGCTGGGTGTCCCAGAGATGGCTGGGATATTCTGTGGCAAGATGCTGGGTGTCCTAGAGATGGCTGGGATACCTGTGGCAAGATGCTGGGTGTCCCAGAGATGGCTGGGATACTCTGTGACAAGATGCTGGGTGTCCCAGAGATGGCTGGGATATTCTGTGGCAAGATGCTGGGTGCCCCAGAGATGGCTGGGATACTCTGTGGCAAGATGCTGGGTGCCCCAGAGATGGCTGGGATACCCTGTGGCAAGATGCTGGGTGCCCCAGAGATGGCTGGGATACCCTATGGCAAGATGCTGGGTGCCCCAGAGATGGCTGGGATACCCTGTGGCACGATGCTGGGTGTCCCAGAGTTGGCTGGGATACCATGTGGCAAGATGCTGGGTGTCCCAGAGATGGCTGGGATACCCTGTGGCACGATGCTGGGTGTCCCAGAGTTGGCTGGGATACCCTGTGGCAAGATGCTGGGTGCCCCAGAGATGGCTGGGATACCCTATGGCAAGATGCTGGGGTCCCCAGAGATGGCTGGGATACCCTGTGGCACGATGCTGGGTGTCCCAGAGTTGGCTGGGATACCCTGTGGCAAGATGCTGGGTGCCCCAGAGATGGCTGGGATACCCTGTGGCACGATGCTGGGTGTCCCAGAGATGGCTGGGATACTCTGTGGCAAGATGCTGGGTGTCCCAGAGATGGCTGGGATACTCTGTGGCACGATGCTGGGTGTCCCAGAGTTGGCTGGGATACCCTGTGGCAAGATGCTGGGTGCCCCAGAGATGGCTGGGATACCCTATGGCAAGATGCTGGGTGCCCCAGAGATGGCTGGGATACCCTGTGGCACGATGCTGGGTGTCCCAGAGTTGGCTGGGATACCCTGTGGCAAGATGCTGGGTGTCCCAGAGATGGCTGGGATACTCTGTGGCAAGATGCTGGGTGTCCCAGAGATGGCTGGGATACTCTGTGGCAAGATGCTGGGTGTCCCAGAGATGGCTGGGATACTCTGTGGCAAGATGCTGGGTGTCCCAGAGATGGCTGGGATACTCTGTGGCAAGATGCTGGGTGCCCCAGAGATGGCTGGGATACTCTGTGGCAAGATGCTGGGTGTCCCAGAGATGGCTGGGATACCCTGTGGCAAGATGCTGGGTGTCCCAGAGATGGCTGCCTGTCCCAGACCAGACCAAGAACTAGTGCTCTAACCATCATATTATCAACAGGATTTATGACAAAACAAATATTTTACAATCAAGTGATTTCTGATTGCCTTTAGAGACAAAACGGTTTATGAATTTCGTGAAGAAATTATAAAATTATGAGAGAGAAAGGAAGGTCGGTAAAGATTCCTCTGGGCCTGTATTACATGTAATACTCTCAGAGATAAGTATTCCACACTATACAGTAGTGTTGTATACAGGACACGAGACTTAACCTGACCTTACTACAGTTCTCTGTTGGATCTGTTTATATTTGGCTACTAATGTTTTAATATTGAAATAAATTTATTTCAAAATATATTTCATGTTTTGAAATTAAAATAAATTTATTGAGATATAAATTTCCCACAGAGAGTTGAAGCAGCTCAAGCTATTCTCACACCGTCCAGTCCAACGTGTTCATATTTACCTGAATTTGCCTGAGGGCCATTATCTCTCGAGTGGCCTCGACGAGGACAGAATGATCAACAAATTCTTCAACATTTTAAGTTTCGATGAGTTCAGCCGTGTCATGTCTGGTTTACAGTGTTGTTAACCCTGTAAACTCTCAACTATTCCTCGTATGGGAGCCCACTTAGAGCATAAAGGCATAAACACACAAGGGCATAAAGCCCAGGAGCTCCCGCCATCTACAGGGACGTCCGCGCCTTGGCCCCGCCCACCTCTCTCAGGATTGGTGCGCCAGCCAGCCAATCACAGCCGGCCGGCCGCTCAGCAGCCAGACTTGCTCTCAGTCAGCTACAAGTTCTCTCGTCGCCAAGTCGCGCCGTTAAGGCCTTGGCAATTGAACTGTGACCCAACCAGCTCTACAGACGCTTACAGCAGAATGATGTCCAAATAAACCCACCCCCATCCTCCTCATCCTTCCCCCCCCCCCCAACTCCACCCCCCATCCTCCTCATTCTCTCCCTGCCTGTACAACAACACTCCACACACACACTCACACAATACACAATGCACAACCTACTAATCATAGAATTAAGATGTGAATAAGGCTGTCTTTCTAAACTGTTTCTACCTCTTGTATTTCGCTATTTTAAACGATCATTCCCGAGCGGTAGCCAAAACTGGGTTCTTGAAATTCTCGCGAAGGTTTGATCGGGCAACTAACAGCCTTGTAGCAGGCTTAGGCTATCGATAGGTTTAATTACCAACTGTTCAAGTAGCTCTAGTTGCCTAACAACCAGAAGCTAGCAGCCTCGGCCGAACTAAAACTTACCAGCCACTTAGTCTACCAAGACACAACACAAACATCCACCTTAGTGGCTAGACTAGGCTAGATTAGACTAGGCTTCCTGGCCCCACAAGGTTATGGCGACCAAAGTCAGCTTCACTGACGAATCTGGTCAGATTCGTTCTCCAGCCCAACTACTTGAAGTAATTCATGAGATCACCCAGATTACCTACAAAAAATGTGTTCAAAATAACAACTGGAGCCATCTTGTTGGTACACAGTGCAGACCTTCCAGAACTCCTTTCGACCGACAATCTGAACAAACTATTAGAGAAGGGGATCACAGTCTAGCCTCCGGCCAACTTCCAAGCCAAACGCACTATCTTTGTACATAGGATCCATGACATCATCATGGGTCACTTAGTTGACGAGATAAATGCAGAAATCTGGAGAAAAAACAGGGATATTAAAATAATTCATGCCCACTGGTTCACAACTCAATCCCACAACAACCAAGTACTGAAGCTAACTCTGGCTTCACCGGAGCAAGCAGCACAAGGCTGCAACCTTGGCTTTTCTGCATTTGGCATCAAATCTGGCCCTGACCAAATCACCCTACAGAGGTTTCACAAGCTCAAACAGTGCTTCCAATACTTCCTGTATGACTACTATTCCAGTGCATGCAACATTGAAATCCCCAAGTGCAGCAGGTATGCAGGGGAACACAACTACAGGGAATGCACAAGCCCAACACCCAAGTGTGCACAATGCAATGGTGCACGCATTGCAATCTCTCATTTGTGTCCCCATAGAGAGGATGCAATCAAGCAAGCACAAGAAACGGTGACAACTGCCCGTCAACAAGCAGCAATCACCATTCCTGCCCCTCCTCCACCAGTAAACGCCTGGGGTAACCCCAACAACAGCAGGCCCAATTCCCAGGGTTGCAGGCCCAGTCGGTCGCCAAAGGGAAACACCAAAGCTACCAACATCTCAATAACTCCACAGTTATAACTCCAACCAACAAGAGGCACAATGGCCAGTCCCCTGTCCACATGTCCAAGGACTAGCTGGCCTACCTATCTCCTAACAACACAACAGCCACCGGCCAGGCCCAAGCACAACCCAACAACCCCAACTTAAGTACTCTCCACCCCCAGGCCTCATCCAACACTCAAGAGACACCAAACTCCCAGAGTCAACCCGGCCCCTCCACCCCAACAAACTAGCAAACACCAAGGTCCACCCTTCCTACAGTAGTCTCAGACAGGATTATACTCAAAGCCTTCACAAGCACCCTTGCCATAAGAAACCCTAGACGCAATCAGCGCCTCACACACCGCAGTTCCACACACCACTGTTCTAAGAGGCTCAGGGTCAACTCTAGCAGCCGAAGCTAATCCCATGACGACTGGATAAGGGCAAGCAACCCCCCATAATACTCCATCTGTGAGTGGCTCTAGCACTACAGACATGGACATCGAGAACAGTAGTGTCAACAAAGACCCCTCAATTGTGCAGCAACGTGTGGAAAATCTCATCCAACCCCCTGCCGGAACCAGGAACATGATCCCTGGCCCAAAAGACCTATCCTCCACCTACACACACATCAGAAGCCAAACCGAAGTTAACAACACTGGCACTCGAGCCGAACAAACACATACGACTCACAACCAATAATGGGGATCACCATTCTTCAAGTGAATATCAGACTCTACTTCAACAACAGATACCTCCTCACCCTGGAGGTAGCCAGACTTAACCCAGATATTATCTTACTCAATGAAACAGCGGCTAGACAGGACCAGCACATCTCACTTTGGGGATATTCTACTATTGAGGTCAATAGGGGGATGCACAGCGGGGTGGCAATCCTAATAAAGAGAAGGCTTTCCTACCGCCCCATCCTCATAGAAGATGACCACTTCCTTGCAATAGAATTCACCACCTCACACGCCCCCTAATCGTCTGCACCACATACCTACCCCCAGGACTCACTTACCTCCCCTCTATCCCACTCAACAGGCTGCTCGACAGGAAACTCCCAACTATAATTGCCGGAGACCTGAATGCCCACCACCACCAGGCCCTATTCAACGCTCCTACCAGAGGAGACCTAAAGGGCAGACAGCTCTTCAATTTAAAGCAAAACAGAGACCTCTCTTTCGAAGGCCTCCACTTCAAGACATTCTTTGCTGGCAATGTGAGGGGCTCCCCTGACATATTACTGACCAACAGAGACTGTGACCTGTTCCACTGCAGAGTGACCCCAGGCAAGAATGTGGGATCGGATCACATCCCTGTGGTCACCATCCTCCATGCTGACCCCTTCTGGTTTGTGACACCTCCCAGGCCCAGACTGGAAACCATGCGAGCCTGGGACTATGACACCTTCCTCACTGACGACCCCATCATCGAGTTTGACAACCTACCCACCCAAACAATAGACCAAGCAGTAAACACCATCCACAACCACATCTAGTTTGCAACTGAGGCCACCTGTGAAAGATCCACACCAATATAAACCGACCCAAGAAATCAGAGGTAAAATGAAGGAGTACCAACGAGCCTGTCAAAGCCACTACCAAACTGGCCAGCCACCAGTGTTGTCCCTACAAACACTCAGAAGGGAAACCATAGACCTAATGCTAACTCCTAAGAGCCACATATGGGGAACCCTTGTGAGACAGGCCAACCAGTACAAAAAGGAGCCAGGAGCCTTCTGGCGTAAGATCAGACAGCTCTTGGGATCGGCTAACCCCAGCCTCACCTGCCTCATACACACATTCCTGGATGATGATGACGAGGAACAAGAGAAAAAATTAGAAGACGCACAAGAAAAGGCTGACCTCATCGGTGCAGTATGGTAAAAAGACACTCACGGCTTCAAACAGCAGAGCCTTCAACAACATTCACTTCATCCGTGTCAACCAATGGACAACAGAAAACGCCACCTCCCTTCTCAGCACCCCCTTGATAGACCTGACAACCCTCCAAGACGACCACCCACTAACAAGACCCATAACTATGGTAGAGATGAGAGGAGTTATTAAAAACATCCAAGATAAGGCCCCAGGACCATCGGAGATCAAAGCAAAGCAGATCAAATTCCTACCAGGCAATTTTCTGCAATCCCTACTCAACCTATTCAATGCCATGCTGGCTTCTGGACACATTCCCTTAGGTTTCAAATCGGCCAAGATGATATTCATTCCCAAACCCAAGAAAGACCCCTATCAGCCTGGCAACTACCGCCCAATCTCCCTCTTAGACACAGTAGGCAAGTGCTTTGAAAAAATCATGTCCAACCGTCTCAATTTCTACATGGAGTACAGCAACCTCTTCACAGAAAAACAGTTTGGCTTTCGAGCACAAAGGTCAAACTTGCACGCAATAAACATCATCTAAGATGCTGTGAGATCAATTCGCCAGCAAAAACAGGTAGCCCTGATTGCGACGAGGGACGTCCACAAGGCCTTCGACAGCCTATGGCACGATGGTCTGGTGTACAAATTAGCAGAATTGCCAGCCCAAAACTGGACCCTCCTCAGGCTCATCAGAAACTTCCTAAGAAACAGACAAGTTACTCCCAGCTTCAAGGCGAAAGCTGCATCAGTTTTCACCCCAACAGCTGGAGTCCCCCATGGGTCGTGCCTGAGCCCAGTCCTCTTCAACATTTTTGTAAATGACCTGCCGCAACTGGAGTACAGGGACACCATTATCGTCCAATTTGCGGACGACGAAACACACGTAATAACATCTAACCCAATTAGCCAAGCAGCCAAACATGCAACTGTAACCCGTAAGGCGAACGTAGAACTAGCCAGGACTGCTAACTGGGAAAGAAAATGGAGGATCACTACTAACCCAGAAAAGATCCAAATAAGCACTATCGGATGTATGGCCTTCTCAATTGAAAACGAGGGGGGAATAAGGATCAGGGGTGAACCTATTGCCATCTCAAACTCCAACACAGTGCTTGGATACAACTTCAACAGTCTACTCAACTCCTCCCAGTACGTCTCCCAGAAGACAGCGATGGCTAGGGGTTCCCTGTTGAGGCTCTTCTGCTTTGGGCAAGCTCCATCCCACATCTAGCTCCACCTGTACTGAATGATAATAAGGCCTAGCCTGGAGTACCCTTACGTCCACCTGAACCTTACCAACAAATCGAACATGCTGAAGATCCAACGGGTACAAAATATAGCACTTCGGTTTGCAGAGGGCCTGTCACTGATGAATAGGGAAAGAACAGACCAACTCCATGAGACACTCAACATAATGCCAATGAACATCAGGCTCAGCTACCTGGCCAGAAGGCAGCTGTACCGCATGAAGCACATGTACGTCCCAGACCCAGAAGATCCCTACGAAGCAATAAACACCACCAGTGACTACGAGATCCATGAACCACCACACAGGACCAGAAGAATAACTTTCTAACAGAAAGTGATCAGACACATCCATGATCAGGCCTTAACAAGACCTCAAATACTAAGTGGCCTACCAGACGACCCAGATGAGTGGCCCATCCCGGACCCGATCTATACCTAATAAAGAATTAAAAATAAATAAATAAAAATTTAAAAAAATAAAAACAATCAAAACCTTTTTTGTGCTACCATAAGAGTAACTACCCTGATGTTGCTAAGATTAAACTCTTGCAGCCAACTCCACCTAGGGCTTCCAGACACCAGCTAGGACACAAACACTAGCCACCCAGCCAAAGTACTGGCAACCCAACATACCACAAACCCAAACAAACGACACTCACATGTCAACCCATGGTGGACAGGCTACCGAACTTTCTAACCTCCTCTCTCTCAACACCCGCATCCTCTTCCAGCACTTCACCTCCCCATACCCTCTATCCTTCCCAACCTTTCCAAACCCTTTGGACATCAAAGAAAAGTAAGAAAAGAGCCCACTTAGTTCAGGAATGATTTTTCTTGCCCGGTGTTGAACTTTTCCTTAAGCAGATGTACCTTTCTGAAGCTGAGGTCTCCATGCTTCGATACAATAATACAAGGACAAGAGATTTATACGGCTGAAAAAAAAATAGTTACTCTATTTTCAATTAAATCAAAGTTACGTCTGACTATTCCTCGGATATGGTTGGTTTCTTTTACTGCAGCTTCCACTTGTTGAGCAACTTTTGATTTGATTTGTGGATTCCTGACTCCAAGGTCCTTCTTCATCAACCTCCTGCAAGGTAATATTTTTTATTTGATAGTTGTGCTGTGCAATGTTATGCCCCACACTGCAAGGTCTTTGTATTTTTCGAAGTTAAAGAGCATCTGCCAATCGTCCGACACTTGTAGGAGTTCATGTAGATCGCTTTGTTAGGCCTCAATATTATGTTCACTCCATACTTTACCATAAATCTTAGCGTCATCTACAATTTTGATGATATGGTTTGTGATATTCTATTCTATGTCATTGATGTATATGACAAAAAGGGTTAGTCCCAAAATGGAACCTTGCGGTACTCCACTCACCACATTTCTGATAAAGAAACTAGTGTGCAATTAAGCACTTAATCACTGAAGGTGATGAAGGTGCTTTTACAAGCTCAGGTTATATAGGTACATCACATACATACATTGTATGATTCTTAATTGCACACTAGTTTCTTTATCAGCTACCTCACCCTGTCAGGGTAAATGAGACAAATGTATGTGAATGCATGTATGTGTGTATATATGTATGTGTATGTGTGTGTGTGTATGTATATGTATGGGTATAAAGCATATATGGAAGCTGATCAGAATTACATTTCACCTTTGTGAATGTACATTAATGACACTATGTAAAAGACACATCTAATACTTTATGTAGGGCGAACGTAAATCTGTGTATCTTTGTATTTACGTATGTAGGTTAGCTTAGCATTTTAAAAGCACCGAATCACCTTCTGTGGTTGAGTGTTCAATAAACCCTTGAACTGTATGTTCAACACTTCTCTAACCCTGTCCATGGAGGACAGAAGAAAATGTATATATGCTGGTTAGCATTGTAAATGTGTGGCCACGTCTGTGGTAGAAAATAATAATAATAATAAAAAAAAAAAAAAAAAAACATTTCTCCAATCAGAGATATTTCTGTTTAGGACAACACTTTGCTTTCTTTGTTTTAATCATTGTTTGATCCATTCTAGTATTCATATATTCCTTGTGCTTGTACTTTCCATGTCAGTCTTTCTTGTGGTACCTTATGAAAAGCTTTAGCAAAGTTTATGTATACTACATGTATTGGAAGTCCTTGTCTGAATAGCTGGGTGAAATTTCCAAAACCTGGAGCAGTTTGTATGGCATGATTTATTTTTAAGACGGTCATTGTTGTGACCCAATGTATAGACGTGTGTAACACGGGGGAAGGGGGGGGGGGGTTCGGCTCTACTCTGTCCTTTACCCCTTACCTCTAACCGTATTCTGAATATTTCTCTTCAATCCAAGGGACCCCCAGAGCTACTACTCTAAGCTGAATCCCACGCCACGTGGTCATAAGCCGTTTGACCGGCCAAGATTCTACAGCCTCACGACGTGGTACCTGACTCCTAGCAAACACTAGAATCTCCTTTACGCCGCCACCACCAGACCATTAACACAAAACACAATAACCGGGGTCTGGATCGATTATGTCATCAATACCTTGGAGCTTGACCCCCAGTTATTTGGACGAGGAGGGAAGAATCTATGTTAAGTGTGAGAAATTATAGCAAACAAAGGGATAACTGAACTCTTAATCTTTGTTGGGCTGGCGGCCCAACTAAACTCAGACTCGTGGAGACCACGTGCCAAGGACAATGAGAAATACGAAAACATGAAATGGAAATAATAAAAATGCAAATCACTAACTAAATAATTTATTCAAAATCTAAAATAAAATCTAAATCAAAGCACTCCCTATAGTTAACACTCCGTGACTTAGGCATGAGATGAACTAATTTCCTATACAAAACTATAGCAGACTCTACCTTTAACTGCAACCAGCTAGATGTTAGGCTGATCTCTTTAGGGAGAGGGTGAGAGTGGATCACCTTCCCGAGTCGTTGACCTGTCCACACTGATCCTCATCGCTCTGCTCAACACAGAAGCCCGAGGGGTATTCCTACGCCAGGTTTACCAAGATTACTAAGCAGGGTTTAAGTTGAACAACTAATCTCTGTTGTACTGAACAACCCAGATGGTTGAACTCTTTTAAACTGAAGGTAATTGCACAGGCATCTTAGAGAAAGGCTATTTCCAATTACAAAATGGTTATTTGACCTTTGAGAATTAATAAATGTGGAAGGCTTTGGTGACCTGTGACCCTCGGTCGCACAAATCGCTCCGCGACCGAGGCTAGTCCCGGCTAGTGACGTCACTGATGGTGACTTGCTCATTATTCAGACAATTGAGGATACTCTTGATACTTTAACCAGGAATACTATTGAATACAATTTGAATGAAGACTTGAATTTCTCTAAATTACTGAATTCTGTAAACTAATTCATTAAATGTTGCTTAAGACAAAGGCGCCAGCCATTTTGTGACCTAAACCACTAATCCCAGTAGAGATGACCCTGTGCTTGGGTCAGGTCAAACTACCGCCTGACTCCAAACTTTCCAACCCCCCCCCCCACGTTAGTCTATGAGAAACCATACTGAATAATTCCTACAACAAACCTAGTTTGTTACACATGAATAAATTCAAAAATCTCTTTCAGAGTATGGGGCAAGAGAAGTGTGTATGAATGTGTGTGTGTGTGTGTGTGTGTGTGTGTGTGTGTGTGTGTGTGTGTGTGTGTGTGTGTGTGTGTGTGTGTGTGTGTGTGTGTGTGTGTGTGTGTGTGGAAGCAAGCTAGTGGAGACATCTGGGACTCCAGAATGTCGGTACCGTCTAAGAATCATCCGCCAGTTATGGCTGCTATAAGGAAGGCGGTACTTCAAGGACACAGTGTGGCCGGAAACGCACAAGGGCTGGTTGTGTGGAGGACCAGAGGACATATGTGACACATGTGGATTTGGGAGTTGACATTTGGCTCGAGTAAGTCACCTTGTGTGAGGCATACACCAACGGTCCCCTTGTGTGAGGCATACACCAACGGTCACCTTGTGTGAGACATACACCAACGGTCACCTTGTGTGAGACATACACCAACGGTCACCTTGTGTGAGACATACACCAACGGTCACCTTGTGTGAGACATACACCAACGGTCACCTTGTGTGAGACATACACCAACGGTCACCTTGTGTGAGACACACCAACGGTCACCTTGTGTGAGACATACACCAACGGTCACCTTGTGTGAGACATACACCAACGGTCACCTTGTGTGAGACATACACCAACGGTCACCTTGTGTGAGACATACACCAACGGTCACCTTGTGTGAGACATACACCAACGGTCACCTTGTGTGAGAGATACACCAACGGTCACCTTGTGTGAGACATACACCAACGAGGACACCGAGGGAAAGGGCCTCCTTCACTTTGATGCAACACTGACAATGGTAAACTCACGATACTTAGAAGTAACTTCCATAATAATGCTGAAGCGATTGATAAGAAAGATAATGAAACAGCTGATGAAAATAATGAGTCGACAAGTTTTGTGAATAAAGAAGAATCTATTGAAGAGATTGTTGAGGAAATACTCAGTGTGAATAGTGACGCAATAATTAAGGTACAGACTGACGGCCACAAGACATAGCAAGAGTTGCAGGAGGAACAGAAGGTTTTGATATAGCAATTTTTAAATCTTAAACAAACATTATAAAATACACGTAAAGGCTACCCGTGGCCGACCAGGTGAACCCCGGGGGGGGGGGGGGGGGGACACTCAGGAGGAAATCTGAGAGTGCAGGTGCTCATGTGAGGGATGAAGGTGCTCATGAGAGGGATGCAGGTGGGAGGGAGCCGGTCGGCCGAGCGGACAACACGCTGGACTTGTGATCCTGTGGTCCTGGGTTCGATCCCAGGCGCCGGCGAGAAACAATGGGCAGAGTTTCTTTCACCCTATTCCCCTGTTACCTAGCAGTAAAATAGGTACCTGGGTGTTAGTCAGCTGTTACGGGCTGCTTCCTGGGGGTGGAGCCCTGGTCGAGGACCGGGCCGCGGGGACACTAAAAAGCCCCGAAATAATCTCAAGATAACCTCATGAGAGGGATGCTGGTGCTCATGAGAGGGATGCAGGTGCTCATGAGAGGGATACAGGTGCTCATGAGAGGGATGCAGGTGCTCATGAGAGGGATGCAGGTGCTCATGAGAGGGATGCAGGTGCTCATGAGAGGGATGCAGGTGCTCATGAGAGGGATGCAGGTGCTCATGCGAGGGATGAATGTGCTCATGAGAGGGATGCAGGTGCTCATGAGAGGGATGCAGGTGCTCATGAGAGGGATGCAGGTGCTCATGAGAGGGATGCAGGTGCTCATGAGAGGGATCCAGGTGCTCATGAGAGGGATGCAGGTGCTCATGTGAGGGTTGCTGGTGCTCATGGGAGGGATGCAGGTGCTCATAGGAGGGATGCAGGTGCTCATGAGAGGGATGCAGGTGCTCATGAGAGGGATGCAGGTGCTTATGGGAGGGATGCAGGTGCTCATGGGAGGGATGCTGGTGCACATGAGAGGGATGCAGGTGCTCATGAGAGGGATGAGGTGAAGGACCACTCAGAATGGGGTAAAGAGGTTGATGATGATTGTGACCTCTGGGATCTTTTAAGGAAAAGGGTTGGCTGAGGTGTAGGGGTGATTGTGGTGGAAATGTATCTAGGTTGAATGGCATGAAAGACGTGTTTCTGTCGATGTCAGAGCATGATAAGGTGGTAAAGGATGGGTGCACAGGAGCAGCAGGTGTTGATAGAACTGGTGATCTCGAGTAGTATAGTCCTGGGTGAGAATTGCCTGTTGTCAAAACGTTTTCTGTGGTGTACAGAGAACCCTCCGCGTAGGCAGGGTAACTATGGAAGATGTACCTGCTGAATGATATGGGAAAAGTGAGGAGTGTTCCATGGTACAAATACTGGGGGAGCCCTATGAGTGAAGGTGGAACATGGATGACAGAGAGCTTCTGGTGTTCAAGATACATTGGAACATTTTCAACAAATACACGGATGTTTCCTTGGCAATGGAACATGGCAGAGTTCTCAGAAACACTGTGCTTATTATGGCTTTACATCTTACATGTATAGAGTTCTTACCACTTTAGGCATATTATATAGTAGCTCTATCTAGATATCAAACATTCTGCTTGTAACTCATTTTGTAGGTATGGACTTTTCCTAAAATATACTACTATTATTATTATTATTGTTATTATTATTATTAATGTTATAACTAGTAGATAGTAGATGATAATTATAATTATCACCTACTATCTTTGTCATATGATTTTGAAACGGCTGAAGATTTAGCAACCGCGCGTCTCTTTAATTTTTTCCGTTTACATTCTACAACTGTGTTCGAAAAAGAGAACTTTCGGACATTTTTCCGATAACGATGCTTTCTAAGCTGGAGGTTGCAGTTTCTTGATCAAGACTTTGCAAGTTTTTAAAATTTCTCCTCGTGAACGTGTTCATTCCTATCGAGATTTTGTACATGGTGATCATATTTCCTCTTTGTATTAGCGTTTACATTTTTAACGCCTCAAGTTTTTCCTCACCGCTCTTATTTTTTTTTTTTTTAGATTTGAAAGTCATTTAGTAGCGTGTTTTGGCATCTTTTCTGCTGTTGTGCTTTTATATGGTCACCATACAACTGTTATATACTCCACTTTTATATGGTCACCATACAACTGTTATATACTCCACTTTTATATGGTCACCATACAACTGTTATATACTCCACTTTTATATGGTCACCATACAACTGTTATATACTCCACTTTTATATGGACACCATACAACTGTTATATACTCCACTTTTATATGGTCACCATACAACTGTTATATACTCCACTTTTATATGGTCACCATACAACTGTTATATACTCCACTTTTATATGGTCACCATACAACTGTTATATACTCCACTTTTATATGGTCACCATACAACTGTTATATACTCCACTTTTATATGGTCACCATACAACTGTTATATACTCCACTTTTATATGGACACCATACAACTGTTATATACTCCACTTTTATATGGTACACCATACAACTGTTATATTACTCCACTTTTATATGGTCACCATACAACTGTTATATACTCCACTTTCACTCACAAGAATGTCGCGAATCATTTATTATTTCCTCATCCATGAATATGAAAACAATTTTGAACATTGTAAAAAGTGTAGTGTAGGCTCCTCTCACAATGCTTTTGATGTAATCCTCTGTTGACAGTTACTATCCAGAACCACCCTTAGATCTCTTGGTCCAGTTCTTTAACTTTTTCACATAACATATAGATTGTTTGTTGCTTATTTTCTCTTATTCTACATTTCATTACGTGGCATTTGTCCTCATTAAATTCCATCTGCCATGTGTTTCTCCATTCATTTATTTTGCCTAGGTCATTTTCAAGAGCTTGACAGTCATCTTAGAGCCTTAGAGCCTCTAGCTAGTAAGTTAGTATCATCTACAAACATGTTCATGTAACCTGAATTCCTTCCCATAGATGGTTTATGTAGACAAAGAACATTAGTGGCTCTTGAACTGAACCTTATGGTACTCCACTGGTAACATTCCTTATGTCTGATACACTGCATCTGATTAATGCCTTCATTTTCCTGACAGTTTTTTTTATCCAAGTAAATAGTCTACTTTTCGGGGTCCTCCTTCATTGTTCCAGCTTCGTGTGTGTGTCTATACTCTCCTAATTATGATTGCAGGAGTTGAGTTTCGGCTCTTTGGTTCCGTCTCTCACCCGTTAATCAACTGAAGTTAATCTACCTATTGGGCTCTATCATATCTACTTTTGAAAATATGTATGGACTCTGCCTTTGGCATCACAGCCTAATTCCTTCTGTGTGTGTGTACTCACCTAGTTGTGAGTACAAACACACACAGAACCTATCGAGGCCTCACGACTTAGTGGACAGCACTCTGGGGTCGTAGTCCTAATATTCCAGGGTTCGATCCCCGGCAGAGGCAGAAACAGGTGTGTGTGTGTTTGTTTTTAGAAACGTAAACAATGGAGGCACGTGAGCTAAAATAGCATGGCGAGGCAGTAGAAATACTTGCTTCCCGTATCTGATGATATTACATTCAATCAGTTCTATTCAATCAATGTATTTAGTTAAGTTCATATATTGTTACCTCCGGTCCATCCATTTATGTTAGGCCTTAACGTTAGATTCAGTTCCTTCAAATATCATAATGCGTAATATTACTTTAGACGAGGTATCTGCCTTAGTCTATAGCTTTACATACAAATCTATATTATTGAAGTCAAAATATTTGAATCCCGTCATAACTTTAGTATATCATCAAGCGTGACACAGTTCGTGCCACACTTGAGACAATGGATGTGGAAACTTTTGCAATTATATTAACTTTAGATAGAACATCAGATGTTTTACGTACTTGAAAACGTATAACATTGTACGTAATAATGATTTATAATTTTGACAATGTGTAAAATACTGTAATTCAACTTATGCATAACTATATACAATCACCAACCATAGAAGCTAACTAGGCCTAACCAAGGCGAAACTATGTACTTAAAACATGTTTTTGTGAGATTTATTTTCTTGACAGGTAATCAAAGAATTAAGTCCTATTGATGTTACGTTAATTCGCAACTACCTCGCAAGAGAGGCAGACCTTAAACAGCAAGAGCTGCCAGTGGCAGATATTTAATCTTAAAGCCTAAGATCATAGGACCGCGGGAGCAAACCGCCAGGCGAAACCACACGGGTAACACCTGTCACTTAGGTCGCTGGCTCCTCCTAGTTTGACAACTAATAATGGGTAGCCGACGGATTCTCACCTCTTATTTATAGAAGTGTGGTGCTGTGCAATGGACTCGAGCTTTAGATACAGACTTAATATGAACATAAGCAGACAAAGCGTTGCAGAACATGAAATGTGGGGCAGTAATATTGGAAGGTTTGACGTAAACGACCGTTTTCTATAACAAAACAATTTATTCACAAAACAAGAACTAAAACTACTACACAGTGAATTTACGTTACTTTACTGTCACTCCAGTGGCACATTAAAGTACAGCTAATCAACAGCCTGATGGACCCACGGTCTTCTTATCCCGTCGTCGCTGACTGAACAATGACACTAACTGAACAAAGTGGTGCCCACTGGTGACGCAAGCTTGCAATCAATATTGTCACGGCTTCACGGTGACCAATACTATAATCACAAAGGACTTGACTGGCGCTCGCTGCCCACAACGAGGTACCAAGTAACAAGGCGGTTAATCCAAGAATGATAACCCCTTATAAAAAAAATCTTACGTTAACACTTGTCTCTCAGGACAAACAAAACAAAAGTTACTCTAATTGAATTTAAACAATTACGTTAACACACACGTGTCTCAACGACACTTAAATGGCATCAATAACTCGTAAATCAATTAATTACATCAACTTGAAAGTCAAGCATTCGGTGAGTAATTCCCAATTAATTACTGAATACAACAGCCTATTAATTCAGACGAGTATTGATAAAGCCTACTGTCTCTCAACTGACAGTTCACTTCCGGTCTTACGACAAGATTACCTTAACGAGGGTAGACTACTGTACCACACACAATGTTCCAATAATCCGTGTAAACAACAACATCAACACCTGGTGAATTCACTAAGTGGCGATTACTAATTACCTTTAATTAGCTACGAGTGCTTAATCACTCTGTCCGCAGACAGAGCTGATCCGTCCAACGAATTACAACAGCTTAATTACAGCGCAATTGACTCCGATCATAGCAGACCGTCAACCCCCTTACGTTAATTACTCAATTAACGACAGCTCGTTAAATCGTTAACACTACGTTAGTCTTCACTTGACAATTCCTCCACTGCGTGAACTTCACTGTGACAGTTGCCTTCACACGTCCCTACGTTATCACAACAATGTTCAACGAACAAGTGACTTCGTTAAGTAAATCGTGACCCCCGGTGACGTTGACTGACTTTAATTCTCACGGAATCCTTCACAGTACACAACGCCTTCCACCAAGGTCAAACTTGTCTACGGTTTACACACGGTACAACACAGTACATCACAGTACAACACAGTACATCCTTGCCACTCACGGCAAAACTTGTAAATGACTTCCCCCAGTAAATTATCCACCAATAATTCACACCTTACCACAACACAACAGTAAAATATATAACCAAGGGAAATCTCCCTGTTACCACTTTTCACTGCTGAAAAAGGGAATCAAATTACAGGAATACATACACGACACATAAGCCATTTCACGTTTCGGGAGTCGACTGTTGGCAGCCGTGGAGTGAGGACGTTTCTCGACCCTCCGTGGCTGTTGGAGTTGTTTGCTGTTTTGGTCGCCAGGTGGTGTGGGCGTCATTGCCCTACCAGTTTTGTTGCCTGCCTGGCTGCGTTGACGTGGCAGTTCTGACATGGGGGGCCATCTTCCTCCTGTTCAGCGTGTGAACTCCGTGGGCCTGGAGTTTACTTGTAAGGCTGGTTATCCGACCATCGAGATGGTGATGTGTGACATGCTTCGTGTTCCGGTGGAAGCTGTTTACGGTGTGGAGCTAGTTTCGGCCCATCGGGTTGTTATTAAGTTCGTGGGGGAGGACGAGTACCGGGACTTCCTCCGTCGGTACGAGGGGCGTACGTTGCCGTTGCCAGACGATGCCGGCTCTGTGGCGATTTCGGACCGCAGTGGTGCCCTGACTTATGTCAGTATCCATGGTGCGCCCCTGGAATTCCCTGATGACCTCCTCCGGCGTTACTTCGGGGGTTTTGGTACTGTTGTCAGCGTGCGGGTGAACACGCTCTCCTCGGGGCGGTATGCTGGGAGGCGTACAAACATTCGCACGTTGGGGATGCGCCTGCGGTCGGATATACCTTCTTCTGTCCGGCTTATGGGGTACTACGTCCGGGTGTATTATGCCCGGCAGCCTCGTACCTGTTTCCGGTGTGGCCTGTTGGGGCATCAGGCTGCCGGATGCTCTGAGGCCCCTGCTGCTCCTGTCAACTTGTTCCGCGACGAGGATTTCCCGCCGCTCACTCTGGAGGCAGTCTCCGGTGATGTTGATGAGGTGGTGCGCGTCCCGTCTGCTGCTGCAGCTTCCCCGGCTGCGCCTGCCGTTCCTCCGGTTCTTGTCGTCCCTCCTCCGGTTCTTGAGGTCCCGTCGGTTGGTCTGCCTGATCCTGTTGCTGTTCCAACTGCTCCCATGGGCCTTCCTGGAGCTCCCTGTGTGACGTCGCTGTCTTCTCCCTCGTCTTCTGATGCTGTGCCTGGCCCTGTGTCCGTGACTCGGGGTCCCGGATGTGCTTGGTGCTGGGGTGACTGCGGAGCCTCCTGCTGTGTGTGGCCCGGTTCCTCCTGTGGTAGAGGCTGCTGCCGTCCTGGCGTCGGTTCCTTCGGCTCGTGGTACCCGTGTTTCTGGGTCACTTACCGGCTCGGACGATATCCGGCCGGTGCCCAAACGTTCCCGGCGTTCGTCTTCTTCCTGGGCCGACGTTGGTGACTTCAGTGACTGTGGGGCTTCGGATGTTGACAGTGTGGATACGGATGCGTCGATGTCTCCGCGGTTCGTGGTGGCGGAGGTCCATGTGCCTGCCGGTGCTGGTGCCTGTGTCTCGGACGTGCCTTCGGTTCTTTCTCCACCGGGGGACTCTCCGCAGTGGGGGGTGGTGGCTTCCGCTGCCAGGGATGGTGTGGACTCTGGTGCTGGGCGTGGCCTGGTGGTGACGTTACGGAAGGATGCACGCCGTCCGGGTTCCCTGCTGTCGTCTGGTGGTGTGCCCGGGGCCGCGGGTACCCTTGTGGTGCGGGTGCGCGTTGGGGCCCTGGGGGACGTGTTGCCGGCGTCTGTGATGCCACCGGGTCACTGGTCGAAGATTGCCGAGTTACTGCTGTCTGACGGACCGGAGTGCTTTCGTGGGGGGCAAGTTCCCTTCCTGTGGGGGCGAGTGGCGACTTCTCGCCTCATGAGTTCTACCATCTGGGTCCCCAGTTTGCAGGTGTTTGTTGCCCCGGTTCCGGATGTTATGGCGTCCCCGGTGGATGGACGAGACCCTTGGCAATGGGTGCTCTGGGAGGCGTTCAATGTAAGATTCCCGCGGGCCAAGTTCCCGGGCAAGTATGTGCTCTGATTTCTTGTGTATTTGCTCTATGCCATGCTGTGTGCCCTTCTGGCTGTTTGTTTGCCCTGTTCTGTTATGTGCTTCTGCCTCTCCCTTTGTGCGTAGCTTTGCCGTGTGGCATATTAGTTTCTAGTGCTTGGCGTCACTCGTTTCGCGTTTTGGCTTAGCATTTCGCCTTTCCTGGCTTTGCGATTCACCCTTCACGGGTACGCCGGGGCGCATCCGATCCCACGATCGTCGTCGCCCCTAACTCAACAACAACAACACGACACATAAAAGAAACATAGAAGTAAATAACTCACTTTACCTCCGAATGTGTCACTAGGTGTCTTCACACACGTCAAAAATAACAGTTGGGCCCAATCCTCAACTTGATGACAAACAGGGTAGACTCACACGTCTCCAATTCCCATTCACCTCCCCAGGTGGTCCCAGGGACAGAGGACAACGGAACACTGGGCAGAACAGAGTTTTATTACCCAAACGGAAACAGTGTACTTACATAAATGATGTGGGGCCCCTCTTTCACTCACACATACACGTCAATCACACTCCCACTGCTGCTGCTGGATGATGACGTAGGCGTCCTCACTACCTACACGTGGTAAGGTGGAGCACAGGGTCCTAGACCACGGGTTTTTGCTCTACACACACACAGAGACCAGGATGGCGCAGACACACTGGCACAGGCAAGCCAGGGTTGCGCACAACAGCAGGGATGCGGTACCACGCCCCTTCCACTTGACACGGTACCCCAGGATACGACGGTACACGGTGTTACGACGGTACACGAGATGGAGTCCTTCACTGTTCCTCAGAATTATAACATTTAAGGTTTCTCTCATAACACTGAAACCTTTTCTGGCACGTCTCACAGCAGTATCTTCAAGCACAGATACGATCGACGGCGGATGTCGTTTTTGTAGCCCGATAATTAACGCCTCACTCAGTCCAGCTCCTCTAAGATGGCGTCCCACAATTACGCGGCTAGATGACAAGTTCACACGGCTCGATACAGGCCCCTCTCCGCTTACCGGATTCTTACGCATGGCACGCGGAAAGATAGCAAGATGTTGGCGTGACTTTTAGTAACGTTGCAGCGGATATTTCCCGATGCTTGGCCTAGCATGGGAAATACGTCGTCAGGGTGCAACGTCCAAGGTAAGAATGTCGTTCCCGCCAATACTATGCCTGGAGGTACCATGCGGCACCCCTCAGCGTCTTGGCCAATCACGGTTCAGCATTTCTGAGGCCCCAGGCCATCAGCCAATCGCGCACCTGCCCCCTGACGCTACCCCCACTCACACGAGGTGGACACGTGATAGGGGGGTGGTCTACGGCCGTTAACCCCGCATACCTCCCTCTCTACACTTGACTTTGTACAAAAAATTCCCTGAAATCAACTCCCTCCTGTAATTTCCTTCACAGACCTGATACAGCGATCAGAATGACATCAATGGCTAGCAAATGTCATGGGCTGTCCAACGACACCCAACACGACTGTGGAAAAGTTATATTCAGAAAGTTGAATCACGGTGCACATCACTGGTGCACTATGCAATTTCGTACTCAATTCAGTGCACGAGAGAGCAGGGAAAATATGTCCCCTGACATCAACCTCCCACTAAAGGTTTATTTCACTGGCAGCGAAATACACCCCATCATTTTACCAGCACGATGGTGCACTGTGCACGAGCTGTCACACACCTTGACAGCTCACTTCCGGCTGGGTAGTGGTGGGTGGAGACACCGTTTTCTATGCGTCGTCGCCCTGAGAGACTTGGGGTGACTCCTCCGATTCGTCCTGGGTAGTGTTACCTGACTTAGGCGCAGAGTGGTGCTCGGCTCCAGGGCCAGGCTCTAGCCGGCTCGACGCCTCGAAGCTAGGCTGAACCCCAAGCTCTGCAGCACCGGCTTCAGTCTGTGTCATACCGGACACACTAGCAACACCCTGGGATGGACTACTCGGAGAGGCCCTATCTTCACTCTCCTCCGACCTTGATGACGCATCATCACGTTCCTCATAGCGTTTTAACATGTTAACATGGTACTTCTTATTGACCCCCCGTACGCATATGACGTACGTCAATGAGTGACTGCACTCAGTGATGGTGAAGGGTCCCTTCCACTGCAGCAGGAGCTTGTTCCTGCTTGTAGGGGGGAGTAGGAGTACTTTATCTCCCACCTTAAACTTCCTCTCCCTGGCCTTCTGGTCGTACCTGCTCTTCTGGTACTCCTTAGCCTTGGCGAGTTCCTCCCTGGCCAACTTACACGTCTCTTCTAGACGGTTCCTCAAATCCATGACGTACTCATACGTCGTCTTGGTTTCTGGGGTACAGTCTTCCTCCTCCCATAGATTCTTCAACACATGCAGCGGTCCCTTTACCGTGCGGCCATACAGGAGCTCGAACGGTGAGAACCGGGTACTTGCCTGGGGTACTTCCCTGTAGGCGAACAGTACCGGGTTAATGTACCTTGGCCACTCCTTGGGTTGCTCTATGCACATCTTCCTGAGCATTCTCTTTAGGGTACCATTAAACCGTTCCACCAACCCATTTCCCATAGCATGATAAGGTGTGGTGAATGATGGCTGCAACATGAGTAGCCTAGCTACTTCCGCCATCATCTCACTGGTGAACTGTGCCCCCCTGTCGCTGTGTATCTTCTCCGGTATACCTAAGCGACTGAAGAATCCAACCAATGCTTCCGCCACTGTGACGGTCTCGATATTCTTCAAAGGTGCCGCCTCTGGATACCGAGTAGCATGATCTACCATGGTCAGGATATATCTACTGCCGTCTGATGCCCTCGGCTCAATCGGGCCAATTATATCTACACTGACCATCTTAAATGGTTGATCAATGATGGGGAAAGGCTTCAGCTTCCCTGGCTGCACCTTACCTCTGTCAGCGGTGCGTTGACAGGCGTCACACGACCGAGTGTACCGCTGTATGTCTCCAATCATCCCTGGCCAATAGAACGATGACTGAATTCGTTCAGTGGTCTTAGCATGTCCCATGTGGCCCCCCCATTACTCCCTCATGACCGAGAGTAAACACAGCGAGGCGGTGCTCTTTGGGGACAAGTAATTGTTCCCAAGTGTCCTGGGGTGTTTCCACCCTGCGCACTAGCTTACCCTTAACCTCCAAGTATTTATACTTGCGCTTATTCATGGTGAAGACCCTACCCTCTGCGGCATGTTCTCTCATCTTCCTGAGTGTGGGGTCTTTCCTTTGGGCTTCCTGGAATTCTTTAGCGCTTACTCCTTTCAAAGAATGTAGTTTCAGCGGCTTGACCACTTTGGTGGGTTGCACACTCATTGTGCGTGTGGTCACCACGGCTACTCAAGCCTTGTTCCCCCTGGGAGCAGCAGTGACACCTACAGTCACCAGGGGTCTTCCCCCTCTCCTCTTTTCTACCTCCGAGGCGGTGACCCTTGCCCACCCCCGGGGTTGGCGGGACCTGGCTGGATCAGCTGATCGAGCCCCCACCCACTTCCTTGAGTTTCTTCCCGTTTTCTGTTGGCAGAAAGGAGCAGGGGCCGGATTCAGGAAGGTACTTACGAAGGTTTTTCCTCTTAGCTAAGAACGAATTCCTTCTTAGCGCCTTCGTGGCGGCTACGTCCGTATTCAAAGAGCTACCCTAAGTGGAAAAATCTTCGTAAGTTCATTCCGGGATTTAAGTGTGGTTTCGACCACTCGTAGCTTTACGTAAACTGGATATAAGTCATTTTTTCTCTACTACATAACACTGGGATCGATTTATGATATTGGAACATGACCAAAACATTATAGCTGGTGAATCTAGTGGAGAGTAATCCTTCGTGTTAGTTATATATGCATTCTCTGCTTGAAACTTGAAGTAAATATGTGTTTGATGATAATAGAATTAGTTTTATAATAGCAAGATATTATACCAGTAGTTATTAAGTAAATAAACACTGGTGAACATGAAATATGAGAGAAGGTGATGAGCCCTGCCTGATGGGATCATTTACTATCACCAAATGCCCCTGTTCACCTAGTAGTAAGGGTGTACCTTAGCTATACATACCCATTTCTAATTTATTTAGTTTGGTTTTATTTTTAAATTAAATCTGGGTGAGACATAAAATAAAAATATGCTGCACAAATGATGTTAGATAAGGAAAAGGGTAAAAATGTCAAAAATTTTATTCATTGAATACTTAAAGCTATAATTATGACTATATAGATTATTAAAAAAGAGAGAGGGAAGTAGGGGTCCAAGACCTCTTCCTGTTGTACAATTTGGGTGTGGAACAAGTAATTATCAAAAGAAGGCACCATGCCGGGAAGGCTATGTAGCAGTGAGGCAGCTACTTATTTGAGAAATGCTTATTTTATTTACCTTATAAGCTGAGGCAACTTATTTTATTTGAGGAATACTCAGCTGATTCCTCTACATTTAGCATGGAACAAATTTGTGTCCAAGACCTCTTCCTGTTACTCAATTTGGCTGTGTGTAACCAAACTAGAAGTGCTCTACAAATCAAGGGACCCAGAATGTGGAATGACCTCCTGAATCATGTCAACGGCTGTACCTCTCTCCACCAGTTTAAGAGTTAAACCAAGTACTGCCTAATTAACTCCATGTAACCTAACTTACCTCCTAAATGTCAACCCATGTCTTGCTATTTTTTAAACAACGCTGTTCACCAACATGTGCAATTGCTGATATATGCTATGTTAACCCCCTTTTTGTATTTTTTATTCCTTCTTTCAACACAATTTATACCTAATCCCGATTACTATTAAGTTTTAGTCTGTTTTTTTCCCCCCACACCTTGCCCGAAATGCTATGAGTATTAGTGGCTTTAGGTATTGTATGTACTAGCTCTGCCTATAAATCCAACATTATGTTTGTAAATCAACTGTATGTACTTTTCCTGAATAAAATGTATTTATTATTTATTTTTTAATCAGTAAGTATTAAAAGAAGGCACCAAGCTGGGAAGGCTATGTAGCACCATTGTGTGTAACAATAAACCAAATTTTTTTAACAAATAATGCACCTGTATGGGAAAACAAATCCTGTCAGCTGTAAAAATATTGATGCAGTTATTTAAATGAAAAATATAATGAAAGAAATATTACTGGTTTATTTTTTCCTATCTTTTTGTACTGTACAGTATATCCAAGGAAGTGAAAAATTGAGACATAATGCACAATTTAATGAATGATTAGCATGGATTAGCAGTTCAAAAGAAATATGACTTGTATTACATATCAACATGAGATCTTAATGATCCATGGTCAACATGATTTAATAAGGATAATACAGTACTGTATTTGTAATAATACAAACTATAATTTAAAATCTTTATTACTGATTTTTTTTATTAAGAAGATTAGGTATACACAGCAATGTGCTGCTACCCTATTCTATATGGAATATTACACAGTGTAGATAAAAAACTAGCTATAAGTTTATCTAATACTCCCATCTCACAGGATGGTTAGACATACTGTACATGGAATCAATTTAGAAAATACCAGCCTCAATACAAAAAACAAATCAACTCTGACTAAACAACTCTAAGCAATTTTCACAAGAGGTAAGCACTGAATCATGGAAACATTATATTATACTTACTCTTACCAGTTTCTACAAAACTCCTCTCAAACAATGTATTTTTAAACATGTTTAGGTATACACAGCAATGTGCTGCTTCCCTATTCTGTCTAAAGGACCACACAGTGTAGATCAAAAACCGGCTACAAGCTCACCTCACAGGATGGCCAGTCATACATGGAATTAGGAGAGAACAAAATACTTAATGCTGATCTATTAGCCTCCACTGGCAAAATCTGGGTGCAGCACAAGAATATCTTCCAATATTCCTGAGTGTATGAAGTAATTACAGAGCTCAAAATACCTCATACCATTTGGTATGAAGTCACTGATAACAGGACAATCACAGATATAGTGTTGGAGAGTATGTTCTCTCAAGTAGGACTGAAAACAGATGTTTTTTTTCCACCAAGAGGGCTATAAACCCATGGAACCGCCTACCCGCTGAAGCCGTAAATGCCAAATTCCAGCTAAAAAATATAATTAAGACAATTGGCGGGCCCTTCAACAAGCCGCCGGCTTTCTGTCCTCTTCGAGGTCACTAGATAGTTAGTGGCCCTTGGGTAAATTCAGTAAATATATACAATAATTGTCAGCGCATCTTCCGAGCAACAAGGACAGCTACACAGTATCTCTTAGAATTACGTAGGTAAACAACAAATGTAACATATTTGTTTACTACAATGTCGGTGCTGGCTGTAGAAGTTGAAAAAACATTGTTTTACTTCGAAATATACTAATTTTATAAGAAAATTCGACGTAAATAGGAGGCAGTAGAGCTGCGATAAGCCAGCGCTAAATCTTCAATATGAAGAATGTTGCTGCTCTCTGATTGGCCAAACGAAACACAGTAGTGACCTCAATCGGCACGCAGGTGAACCAACAATTTTTCTTCCTAAGTATACCTTATTGAATCGCACCTAAGCATCCTCTTAGGGCGCACTTAGGAACCTTCGTAGCAAACCCACTTACGAAGAAATACACAGAGCTTCCTGAATCTAGGTCCAGGCTTTCCCCGTTTTCCTTGCGCCTGCTGCCTCTGTTCCTTAGCTGGGGAGGCAGCCATGGCTTGGCTACCAGCTGACTGGCGCGTGACGTCACCTCCAGCTGGTGTGAGTCCCGTTCTCTGTGAGTCACTTCCACAGGACCGACTCTTACCATTTGACACTCCAGGGGCGTTTCCCAACAACAACCCGTATACAGCGTCCTTGCATTTCACCGCTCGTATTTTACCTTTTACATATGGTGTGTCAACAGTCAGGGATACCTCGATCATATCTATCTGTGTACCATCAGGGTATCTTACATGAATGGTTCTGCCTGTCTCGTTCCCAGGCTCGACAAGGCTCTCTCGGACCATATGAGTAGTAGCTCCCCTGTCTCGAAAGACCTTGGTCCATTTACCATTGACTAAGCCTTTTGCCGTCTCCAGGGTGTGCTCCAGAGGATCACCTCCCTCGTGGGCACCCAGACCAGCAATTTGTGCGTGTGTTCCCCCTTTTCTGCACGCTTGCTCTTCTTACACTGAGCTGCCTTGTGACCTGGCTGGCCGCAAGTAAAACAGCGGGGTCCACTGACCTTGTGTGGCTTATGGCTTACTCTAGACTTACTCTCTTTTGGCCTAGCCCCGCTCCCTGAGGCTTGGTCATGACGTCGGCTCTCAGGTGAACCTCCTTGTCTAGGTCTGTGTGCCTCAGCCCACCTGTCGGCACATTCTGCCATAGCCTCATTAGAGACTATCTCATTCTCCTTGAGTTTAGCACGGAGCGCAGGTTCCACTGCCTCCAAGAACTGTTCTCTAGTCATCAGTTCAAACAACGTATTGTCTTCCGGAACGACGGCGTTGTTCAACTCAAGATAGCGCTTGAGACTCGACTGCAGCCTCTGCAACATTGCCCGGTACGTCTCCCCTTGACGTACTCTAATCTGACGGAATGCCCTCATCATTCCATCGGCCGAAATGCCATAGCCTTTCATTAAGGCTCGCTTCAGGGCATCATAATCGTTGCACATGGGAGTTCCCAAACCCTGGTATATACTTAATGCCCTTCCCTTCAACAATGAAGCTAGCGCTTGGGCCCAAGTTGACCTACTCCACTTCCCTTCCGTTTCTCTGCGTTCGAAGCGGTCAATGTATGCATCCATTGAATCCACTTGCTCATCGAAAGCTATAAGATTAGGCAATTTTATCTTAACAACTGGCCCCTCTGGGCCGGGCTCTGTGGGTTGGGTTTGGCTTCCCTTCCCAGCTGTGGCTTGCACCCTTGCAATCTCCAACTGGTTCTCTCTCTTCTGATGGGTATTCCACATTTCCATCACAAACTTAGACATCCCATCTGCTGAGAGACCCATTAACCTAGCTTGTTCTCGCAGCATGTCTACAGTGAATCCCGCCTGGGGTTGTACAGTCCCCATTCTGGCCGGCGATTCCTGCATCAACCTACCTGCTGATGCAACTCTACCTTCCACGAAGGTTTCTATTGGAATTCTTTGGTGAGGGCGCGACCTCCCACTAAGATCCTGAGGCGTACTACTTCTATCACCTCCTACCACGTCCACTACACGAAAGTCGGCTAGGAGATTTTCCTCATCCCCTAAATCACTTGCCGGCGTTTCGTTCGCCGAAGCGTAACTAGCATTAAGCCTTTCCGGTGACGCTTCTCTCTCTGACGTGTCCCCAGTGTCACGGAGTGCTGGCAACTCCTGACCGACCCATGCCTGGCATATCTCCTCCACCCGGGCCCTGTGTCCCATCACGTACTGACGGCATTCCCCCTCCGTCTTACTACCTGCATCATCTGGCATCCTGCCATAGACAGACACATACAGATACACGTACTCTTTCCTGTAATCCACAGACATACTGACAGTGTGTGTTGGTGTGTATACCTACTTGTGACAACTGTGACAACACACCCCCAACAATACTGTTCCACAATGTTCTGCAATTTGAGACTTTTTACTTTAATGATCCAAAGTCCGTGCATGGGCTCGAACCCAAGTGACACAGCCCCACGTTGGGCGCCAGAACTGTGAGATTTATTTTCTTGACAGGTAATCAAAGAATTAAGTCCTATTGATGTTACGTTAATTCGCAACTACCTCGCAAGAGAGGCAGACCTTAAACAGCAAGAGCTGCCAGTGGCAGATATTTAATCTTAAAGCCTAAGATCATAGGACCGCGGGAGCAAACCGCCAGGCGAAACCACACGGGTAACACCTGTCACTTAGGTCACTGGCTCCTCATAGTTGACAACTAATAAAGGGTAGCCGACGGATTCTCACCTCTTATTTATAGAAGTGTGGTGCTGTGCAATGGACTCGAGCTTTAGATACAGACTTAATATGAACATAAGCAGGCAAAGCGTTGCAGAACATGAAATGTGGGGCAGTAATATTGGAAGGTTTGACGTAAACGACCGTTTTCTATAACAAAACAATTTATTCACAAAACAAGAACTAAAACTACTACACAGTGAATTTACGTTACTTTACTGTCACTCCAGTGGCACATTAAAGGACAGCTAATCAACAGCCTGACGGACCCACGGTCTCCTTATCCCGTCGTCGCTGACTGAACAATGACACTAACTGAACAAAGTGGTGCCCACTGGTGACGCAAGCTTGCAATCAATATTGTCACGGCTTCACGGTGGCCAATACTATAATCACAAAGGACTTGACTGGCGCTCGCTGCCCACAACGAGGTACCAAGTAACAAGGCGGTTAATCCAAGAATGATAACCCCTTATAAAAAAAATCTTACGTTAACACTTGTCTCTCAGGACAAACAAAACAAAAGTTACTCTAATTGAATTTAAACAATTACGTTAACACACACGTGTCTCAACGACACTTAAATGGCATCAATAACTCGTAAATCAATTAATTACATCAACTTGAAAGTCAAGCATTCGGTGAGTAATTCCCAATTAATTACTGAATACAACAGCCTATTAATACAGACGAGTATTGACAAAGCCTACTGTCTCTCAACTGACAGTTCACTTCCGGTCTTACGACAAGATTACCTTAACGAGGGTAGACTACTGTACCACACACAATGTTCCAATACTTCGTGTAAACAACAACATCAACACCTGGTGAAGTCACTAAGTGGCGATTACTAATTACCTTTAATTAGCTACGAGTGCTTAATCACTCTGTCCACAGACAGAGCTGATCAGTCCAACGAATTACAACAGATTAATTACAGCGCAATTGACTCCGATCATAGCAGACCGTCAACCCCCTTACGTTAATTACTCAATTAACGACAGCTCGTTAAATTGTTAACACTACGTTAGTCTTCACTTGACAATTCCTCCACTGCGTGAACTTCACTGTGACTGTTGCCTTTACACGTCCCTACGTTATCACAACAATGTTCAACGAACAAGTGACCTCGTTAAGTAAATCATGACCCCCGGTGACGTTAACTGACTTTAATTCTCACGGAATCCTTCACAGTACACAACGCCTTCCACCAAGGTCAAACTTGTCTACGGTTTACACACGGTACAACACAGTACATCACAGTACAACACAGTACATCCTTGCCACTCACGGCAAAACTTGTAAATGACTTCCCCCAGTAAATTATCCACCAATAATTCACACCTTACCACAACACAACAGTAAAATATATAACCAAGGGAAATCTCCCTGTTACCACTTTTCACTGCTGAAAAAGGGTATCAAATTACAGGAATACATACACGACACATAAAAGAAACATAAAAGTAAATAACTCACTTTACCTCTGAATGTGTCACTAGGTGTCTTCACACACGTCAAAAATCACAGTTGGGCCCAATCCTCAACTTGATGACAAACAGGGTAGACTCACACGTCTCCAATTCCCATTCACCTCCCCAGGTGGTCCCAGGGACAGAGGACAACGGAACACTGGGGGCGAACCCAGCTTCAGAGTTTTATTACCCAAACAGAAACAGTGTACTTACATAAATGATGTGGGGCCCCTCTTTCACTCACACATACACGTCAATCACACTCCCACTGCTGCTGCTGGATGATGACGTAGGCGTCCTCACTTCCTACACGTGGTCAGGTGGAGCACAGGGTCCTAGACCACGGGTTTTTGCTCTACACACAGAGACCAGGATGGCGCAGACACACCGGCACAGGCAAGCTAGGGTTGCGCACAACAGCAGGGATGCAGTACCACTTGACACGGTACCCCAGGATACGACGGTACACGGTGTTACGACGGTACACGAGATGGAATCCTTCACTGTTCCTCAGAATTATAACATTTAAGGTTTCTCTCATAACACTGAAACCTTTTCTGGCACGTCTCACAGCAGTATCTTCAAGCACAGATACGATCGACGGCGGATGTCGTTTTTGTAGCCCGATAATTAACGCCTCACTCAGTCCAGCTCCTCTAAGATGGCGTCCCACAATTACGCGGCTAGATGACAAGTTCACACGGCTCGATACAGGCCCCTCTCCGCTTACCGGATTCTTACGCATGGCACGCGGAAAGATAGCAAGATGTTGGCGTGACTTTTAGTAACGTTGCAGCGGATATTTCCCGATGCTTGGCCTAGCATGGGAAATACGTCGTCAGGGTGCAACGTCCAAGGTAAGAATGTCGTTCCCACCAATACTATGCCTGGAGGTACCATGCGGCACCCCTCAGCGTCTTGGCCAATCACGGTTCAGCATTTCTGAGGCCCCAGGCCCTCAGCCAATCGCGGACCTGCCCCCTGATGCTACCCCCACTCACATGAGGTGGACACGTGATAGGGGGGTGGTCTACGGCCGTTAACCCCGCATACCTTCCTCTCTACACTTGACTTTGTACAAAAAATTCCCTGAAATCAACTCCCTCCTGTAATATCCTTCACAGACCTGATACAGCGATCAGAATGACATAAATGGCTAGCAAATGTCATGGGCTGTCCAACAACACCCAACACGACTGTGGAAAAGTTATATTCAGAAAGTTGAATCACGGTGCACATCACTGGTGCACTATGCAATTTCGTACTCAATTCAGTGCACGAGAGAGCAGGGAAAATATGTCCCCTGACAGTTTTAATAAATAAAGAATGAACCTACCATGTACGTCCAAACTTCAATGTTCCTCAATGCATTGGTTGGTCAAGTTTAGTACATACTATACCTTGGATAATATTTATATGTAATGGGTTAGAATGTGACCTCGACTATACTGATGCAAGAAGTATTTTTGATACTTACTGACAAGCAGGCAACCCGTGTTGCAGCCAAGACAACCACCTGCAAAAGTGCTCTCATAAAGATGTAAGTCTCCACATTGGTCGAAGACACGGTGAGGAAGCTTACTATTAAGGAGAGGACAGCGCTCATCAGTTCACAATTCCTTCGACCGATCCTACACCTTTGTAAAACAGATAATAGGCTTTTGAATTGGCGATTTACTTGTATTAAGATATTTTGTACATGACTTACTTCTATTAGGCTATTAAACTTATTATTAACTTGTACTAGGCTGCTGTATTTACGAATAATTTTAAATTCTAAAATAATAATGGGCACAACAATAATGAGATAATGGGAACAACACTTACAATCTCTTTGCTGCAACACTACAAATATATTTTGTTAATTATATATGTACTGACAGACATGTTTTAACAAAAGTTTTAAAATACAAATAATCTCTCAAAATAATTAATGATCCTGAATCTCGCATAATTGTTCAGAGTGCTTTGTGGTTTAAAATTTCCAGTCAATCCAACAAAACTGTCTTAAATATTTTAATGCACAGTATTAAAGCAAGAAAACTTACATCAGTAGAACAAAATGTGAACATTGTTGACTGAAACAGTTCATTTGTTTAAGTCTGATCAAACATACTTGTTATAAGTACTATCATTATTGGAGAATAGACTGTAAAATTATGAATTAGGAAAATTGATAATTAAGTTATTGTGTGTTTATTGGGACTAAGCATTTGCCTGCAGGTTGCATGAAAAAAAATTACTGAACTAAATAAACCGATTTAAACAATGAAAACAGTATTGTTGACTTGCGGTAACAATTAATGTCTTTTGGATGTTGTGTGTCTTGTAAGAGACGAATCCTGTTTATGAATGTTCACAAAGTTACGTAACCCGTAAATTATGTTCCTGTAGGTAATGTTCCCTGAGTTATGTTTCCTATAAGGTATGTTACCTGTATCTTATATTCCTGTAACTTATGTTCCCTGTAACTTATGTTATCTGTAACTTACATTACCTGTAAGTTTTGTTATCTGTAACTTATGTTAACTGTATGTTATATTCAATACAAGTTAGGGTCCTTGTAAGTTATGTTACCTGTACGTTATATTCCATGTAAATTATGTTCCCTGTATATTATGTTACCTGTAAGTTATGTTCCTGAAAGTTATGTTTCTTGTAAGGTATGTATCCTGTAGGTAATAATCCTTGTAAGTTATGTTCCTGAAGGTTGTGTATCCTTTAAGTTACGTTCATGTAAGTTATGTTCCAGTAAGTTACGTTCCTGTAAGTTATGCTCCTGTAAGTTAGGCATCCTTTAAGTTACGTTTCGGTAAGTTATGTTCCTGTAAGTTACGTTCCTGTAAGTTGGGCGTCCTTTAACTTACGTTCCTGTAAGTTACGTTCCAGTAAGTTATGTTCCTGTAAGTTACGTTCCAGTAAGTTATGTTCCTGTAAGTTATGTATACTGTAGGTAATACTCCTTGTAAGTTATGTTCCATGTAAGTTATCTTCCTGTAAGTTGTGTATCCTGTAAGTTAAAGTAGCTGTGATAGATGATCTATCGCTATCCAGCAAAAACATGCAGCCGTGAATGGACCTTGATCTGCTGCTATTTGATCTTCACTGAATTCTTGTTTTGAATAATTTGCCTCACTGTATAGCGCCCTGACAACCTGTCATCCAAATATGATAGAGTCTATAGCCGCTATAGATAGAGTGTACAAAATATTAACTGTTACACACACACAAAATCCACGTTTTGTAACATTTATTTTGTAGAGGGCACGAGAAATTTGGCCACAACCAAACCTAACTTTTTCTAGTAATGTACATATGTGTACTAAACTAGGCCTAAGATTGTGTTCAACCTAGTATTGCTTATCAAGGCCTAGGACAGTCTAGGCTTTTTCAGTTTTTGTTATGTCATTTAGGATTTCAATTTTACATAATGTGAACTTTTTCTGAGTACAACAGTTTATATTTTGTATATTCCATCCGCAGTAGCTATAGATACTATAATTTCTGGAGGATGGCGTTGTGAAACAGTAACCTAATGGACAGTGTAAAATTATTGTCCTCCTTCTATTAATTTTGTTTGTGACTATTAGTTTATTCGTCTTTTGTTCACAATCTCAGGAATTTATTTAATGAAAGCAGAAAATCGGCCATTAGCCAAGGTGTCAACAAGCGCTGAGCCATATGGCTGGAGCACCCACCAGTTATTGGCTGAAGTGTCACTAGCGCTGAGCCATATGGCTGGAGCACCACCAGTTATTGACTGAAGCATCACGAGCACTGAGCCATATAACTGGAGCACCACCAGTTACAGGCTGAAGCATCACGATCACTGAGCCATATGGCTGGAGCACCACCAGTTACTGGCTGAAGTATCACGATCACTGAGCCATATGGCTGGAGCCACCAGTTACTGGCTGAAGTATCACAATCACTGAGCCATATGGCTGGAGCACCACCAATTACTGGCTGAAGCATCACGATCACTGAGCCATATGGCTGGAGCACCACCAGTTACTGGCTGAAGCATCACGAGCACTGAGCCATATGGCTGGAGCACCACCAGTTACTGGCTGAAGTATCACGAGCACTGAGCCATATGGCCGGAGCACCACCAGTTACTGGCTGAAGTATCACGAGCACTGAGCCATATGGCTGGAGCACCATCAGTTACTGGCTGAAGCATCACGATCACTGAGCCATATGGCTGGAGCACCACCAGTTAATGGCTGAAGCATCACCAATGCTGAGCCATATGGCTGGAGCACAATCAGTTACTGGCTGAAGTATCACGATCACTGAGCCATATGGCTGGAGCACCACCAGTTACTGGCTGAAGCATCACGAGCACTGAGCCATATGGCTTGAGCACCACCAGTTACTGGCTGAAGCATCACGAGCACTGAGCCATATGGCTGCAGCACCACCAGTTACTGGCTGAAGCATCACGATCACTGAGCCATATGGCTTGAGCACCACCAGTTACTGGCTGAAGCATCACGAGCACTGAGCCATATGGCTGGAGCACCACCAGTTACTGGCTGAAGCATCACGAGCACTGAGCCATATGGCTGGAGCACCACCAGTTACTGGCTGAAGCATCACGAGCACTGAGTCATATGGGTGGAGCACCACCAGTTACTGGCTGAAGTATCACGAGCACTGAGCCATATGGCTGGAGCACCACCAGTTACTGGCTGAAGTATCTCGAGCACTGAGCCATATGGCTGGAGTACCACCAGTTACTGGCTGAAGTATCACGAGCACTGAGCCATATGGCTGGAGCACCATCAGTTACTGGCTGAAGTATCGCGATGCGTCGCGTATACGTCAGCAGAAACTTGATGGACGCGACGCAGCCGAATATCAGCAGTAGCAATTGCATAAATATTTAAATAAATGTATCTGGATCTTAACTATGATTTGAGAAATTCCTTTTGAAAGAGATGAGTTACCTACGTTGGTCTCACAGTAAAAATATTATGCTGAATTGATAAAAAAAAAGAAGTAATTTTAGCAGCAATGTTGGGCAAACAGTGCATTGTTCAAGCTACTTAGCAACAAAAAAATAAAAATGCCAAAGATGCAATGAGAGAACCATTGAAAGCTTTTCTCATACAAATTTAACAAATTACAATTAATTAGTCCTACTATCCAAAATCCTACACTTAAAAGATGTGTTATGGATCATAGTCAAATTAATTTCCTTCAACAAAAAACTTAGTTCAGATGTACAGCATACAGAATGTTTAGTTTAGTCCAAGACTACAAGACTAACTATATTTGGTGGTGGGTCAGTAAGCTAGCTTGTGGCACGGTTTAAGAACAATCCAAAGGTTGAGAGGTGTAAAGCCCAACACCAAAAACTTGGTTAACTTACATATCAAACATATGACCATAGATGATACTGCCAAGAAGGGTGGCGAGTTGGCTTGCTGCCTGAGTGGTAAAGTACAGAGGTCTCCGATCACAAACCTGGTCCCACTGATATACGACTCGTTTAGTCTCGGTTATAATCCTTGTAATAAATGTATTCCTAATATCCTTGACATTCTTATGTTGTCTCATTCTGACGCATGGGTCATCTTAGCCTCTAAATTAACAACAGTACTTTATTCAACAACTTCTGTAATTTATGTAAATAATATTTCAAGCTAACACCAAGTCAGCAAGCTGATGGGTTTACTACTATCAACCCGCTCATTCGAATGGAACACTGCATTTGGAAGTCAAAATCCCAAACGTACAAATAAAAGGGTGCTAAAAATCATAGCGACTCACAAACATTATCCAGAGACATTTCAGTAGCCATACACAGACTCAGACTTGGCTACAAGTGCTGCTGGGAGGTATAATAAACCCAATTGTTAAAGAGTGTCATATCTGTGGTACAAATGCAGAGGCGCCTCTGTTGCATTACTTACTGGAATGTAAAGCAACTCATCTACTCAGACCCCAACCCACACACATTAAATTATGAAATTAAAAAATCCAATTTTGGATGTCAACTGACCAACTCACACTAAACATAGAAAAGACCTATTACATCATATTTGGAAGCAAATCAACAAATGCAATTCAGCTTCAGATAGACAATGTTAACATCAGCAATGAAAATGATGGAAAGTTCCTTGGCCTATACATGGACAAGAGATTTAACTTCAGCACCCACATACAACACATAACCAAGAAAGTCTCAAAAAACGGTTGGAGTTTTCTTTAAAATCAGATATTATGTTCCAAACTCTGCTCTCCTCTCACTATACTATGCGCTAATCTAGCCCTATCTTACATATGGTATCTGCATGGGGTTCACCCACTGCGAACTACCTCAAGCCAATCATCACTCAGCAAAAATCTGCTATCAGAACAATAACAAACTGTGCTCTCAGACAACACTTAGCGCCCCCTTGTTTAAATCCCTAAACATGATAAACATAAAATCACTCCACACATTCTCTTGTGCCATTTACATTTACAAAACCCTGTTCGTAAAAGCAAACCCTGTTCTGAAACTCTTCCAAGACAGATGTAATAAAACCCATAATCACCACACCTGAAATAAATATCTCTTTGATGTCCCTACAGTCAAACTTAATCTGTGTAAACACTATGCAAATAAAGGGACCTAGTCTATGGAACTCATTCATTAACGAACTGAAAAGCTGCCCAACTTTTGTTGGACAACTCCGCCTAGGGGGGTCCCGAGTTCCATATTCATTGTTCTTGAGACTGCTCCATTGAAGCAAACCTTGGCTTTCCTCCCTGTGAGGTAGTCTTCAACCCATTTCATGAGTCTCCCCTTGACACCCATGTATGCAAGCTTGTCCAGGATTGCAATCCCCTGCGCTTTGTCGAAGGTTCCTTTGATATCAACAAATACAGAGTACTTAGCTGTGGCATTAGCCAAGTAATTAACTATACGATTTGTTGTGCTCTGTCCTATAACAAATCCATTGACCCCTCCCCTAGCCTGCCTATTTTGTGCAACAGTCGGTTTAGGATGATCCTTTCAAGCATCTTGCAAGTGCATGACATGAGACTGATAGGTCTGTAATTTCCAGGGTCATTGGGCTTCGGTACGGGAACAATTATTGTGTGTTTCCATTGTGTGGACATCACACCACTTAGGAATGACTTGTTAAATAGGCTGAGTAGTGGATTCCCAGTCACTTCACACAGTGCATTGAGTATGTCGTAGGTGAGGCCGTCTTCACCAGGTGCAATACTTTTACTCTTTTTCATAGCGCCCTTACTTCCTGGGCAGTGATTGGTTGCCCATACTCATCATCGCTAGCCTGTGCTCTTGTTATCCTAAATCTTCTGTCAGTATGTCGCAGGAGCTGTTCCCTGCTGATTTCTGCAGTGAGGGAGGAGGAGGATGCTGTATCACTCCACCTGTGAATTACTTCCTCAGCCTTACCCTTGGGGTCTTTGTGAGTCGCAAGCCGGGTTCTGCCCCCTTACCTATCTGAATTTTTGCCCACACTCGTCTTGCAGATGTTTCTCGTTCAATGGAGCTAGTAAAGTCAAGCCACTGTCTTTCCCGCTCTTTAATCTTCTCTTCCATGGCTACTTGAGACACACAGTTTTAAACAGCTCTTGGTTGCTTTCAGTGGGATGTCTCCGTTACTCTCTACTCATGCTCTTACATTTGCATTGAGCATCTTTATGTAATTGTTCTCATACCATTGTATTTTCTTCCTCTGAAGGGTACTTCACCCAGTCGTACGACACGGAACTCTAAGACAGCTCTCAATTAGGTTATAAAGGTTATCAACAATTGTATCAATATCTTCTGGGATTTGGTATTCCGTGAACCAGTCACTCATCCTGTTTATGAAGTGCGGCCTCATATCCGGTCCTAGTGATAACCTTTTTCTTTTATTTATCTCTTTCCTTCTCTTAATCATGTCGACGGTGGTAATCAGTGCCCAATGGTCACTACATAGACTATGTACTGGCATCCGTGTCCTGTGCATTCAGCAGAGGAGCATAGTCCAATCTTCCTCATATGAAGTGGGTTGCCTGTTAATCTCTCAGGACCATAAGATTTTCATTTCTTCTAACATAGAGTAACAGTTCCCGTCCATTGACATTGGGCTGATGACAGTTGGCACCAAAGTGTAGATGCCTGGCATTAAGGTCACCGACCAGCAAGGTAGGTTCCTTCATTAACAAATTCACATACAACGACCCTATATATACGCTACATAAATGACATTCCGAACCCAAGATACTGGACCTCTATGACATTCTGTTATGATGACGACGTAATCCAACTGATCTCTTGATACTCGATTGACACCCTCACCCGCAAAGCACAGGAAGAAATACACAAAGTAACCTTCTGGGAAAATGATTGGTGGATGAAAACAAACCCTAACAAATCCAAAATCATCCACTTCTTCTATAACAAACGACAAGAGCCAGCCCCACTAAACCTTTACTGACAATCATCTGACCCAGCCAACATCATGAGAGCAAACAACATCAGTCTTGGGCCTAACATTAGACCACAACCGCCGCTTACACACACACATAACATCTAAAAAAGTCATATCCTCAAAAGCTCTAAAAACTCTTCCCCCTCAGACACGCCTCCCAAGCCACCCAACTCTACCTTTACAAGACACTCATTCTCCCACTCCTTACATACACACCCAGCCCACTATCACTCGCAAAACCAACAAATAAAAGAAACTCCAAGTCACCCAGAACAGGGCCCCGAGATGGGTGTTCGACACTCACTGGCTGGACTTCACCACTAGTGAAGCTCTGCACGGATGGGCGAACACCCCGTCACTGAACATGGTCTGGGACACCATAGGGAAAAACAGATCACAAGAAGTCACACGTTTCACAACAACTACGAAACTTTCCTCAGAAACACCCCTCAGTAGATCTAGAAATATGCACAACCTGTTTAACCTGATCTACGACCCACCCCCTGCTCCTATATTCCAATGACACTCGCCTCCTCCAAAACCACTCCTCAAAATATCTAGCTCCTAACTACCCCAGACTCCTTAACTCTTCTCCCCCTCTTTAGTGGAGGGAGAGGGGAGGAGAAGGTGCTAACTCCCGTTTAGCAGTGACTCTGAGGGTGGGGGGGGGACACGATGTTGACTAGTGGATCAAACCTCTGCTGGTGTGAGCCTCCAGGACTCACTCAGCTGAGGGCTGCTATCTCCGTGGGTGCGCTGAAAAGACGGAATGTTGTCACAAAATACCGACTCCTTGCTTCCATTGCTTAATACGGTCATAAAAACGCGTAAACTCCATGCAGCTGGGTCTAGTCCTGACACTTTATCTCAACCTAAAAACCCTTCCTCTCCTCCTCTCCCCCGCCCCCCCCCCCCCCACTAATTCTTCCCCCCCGTCCCCATTTACCCGCTCACCCCATGAAGTACCTTGTCCTATATTTAAGAGCTTCACTGGTTAAGAGGCGGGATTAAAGAGCTGAAGCCCAACCCCAGCAATCACAATTAGGTGTGTACAGGGTCGTTACCGTCCCGTGGTTCTTGAGATGAAGTGCCTGTCTTCACACTGTACACCTGTCACCCGGCCTGACACACCCACCGCGGTACACCTGTCACCCGGCCTGAAACACACACACCCCGGTTCACCTGTCACCCGTTTTAACACACACACACACACAAACCAGTACATCTGTCACCCGTGCTCACTCACACACACACCCCGGTTCACCTGTCACCCGTGCTGACACACACACACCCCGGTACACTTGTCACCCGTTTTAACACACACACACACCAGTACATCTGACACCCGTACTGACACCCACACACTGATACACATGTCTCTCGTCCTGACACACACACACACACCCCGGTACACCTGTCACCCGTTTTAACACACACACACACACACCAGTACAATTGTCACCCGTGCTGACACACACACACCCCGGTACACCTGTCACCCGTGCTGACACACACACACCCCGGTGCACCTGTCTCCCGTGCTGACACACACACACCCCGGTACACCTGTCTCCCGTGCTGACACACACACACCCCAGTACACTTGTCTCCCGTGCTGACACACACACACCCTGGTACACCTGTCACCTGTGCTGACACACACACACCCCGGTGCACCTGTCACCCGTGCTGACACACACACACCCCGGTACACCTGTCTCCCGTGCTGACACACACACACCCCAGTACATTTGTCACCCGTGCTGACACACACACCCCGGTACACCTGTCTCCCGTGCTGACACACACACACCCCAGTACACTTGTCACCCGTGCTGACACACACACCCCGGTACACCTGTCTCCCGTGCTGACACACACACACCCCAGTACACTTATCACCCGTGCTGACACACACACACCCCAGTACACTTGTCTCCCGTGCTGACACACACACACCCTGGTACACTTGTCACCCGTGCTGACACACACACACCCCAGTACACTTGTCTCCCGTGCTGACACACACACACCCCGGTACACCTGTCTCCCGTGCTGACACACACACACCCCAGTACACTTGTCTCCCGTGCTGACACACACACACCCCGGTGCACCTGTCACCCGTGCTGACACACACACCCCGGTACACCTGTCTCCCGTGCTGACACACACACACCCCAGTACATTTGTCACCCGTGCTGACACACACACCCCGGTACACCTGTCTCCCGTGCTGACACAATCACACCTCAATACACTTGTCTCCCGTGCTGACACACACACCCCGGTACACCTGTCTCCCGTGCTGACACACACACACCTCAGTACACTTGCCACCCGTGCTGACACACACACCCCGGTACACCTGTCTCCCGTGCTGACACACACACACCCTGGTACACTTGTCACCCGTGCTGACACACACACACCCTGGTACACTTGTCACCCGTGCTGACACACACACACCCCGGTACACCTGTCTCCCGTGCTGACACACACACACCCCAGTACACTTGTCTCCCGTGCTGACACACACACACCCCAGTACACTTGTCTCCCGTGCTGACACACACACACCTCAGTACACTTGTCTCCCGTGCTGACACACACACACCCTGGTACACTTGTCACCCGTGCTGACACACACACACCCCGGTGCACCTGTCACCCGTGCTGACACACACACCCCGGTACACCTGTCTCCCGTGCTGACACACACACACCCCGGTACACCTGTCACCCGTGCTGACACACACACCCCGGTACACCTGTCTCCCGTGCTGACACACACACACCCCGGTACACCTGTCACCCGTGCTTACACATACACACCCCAGTACACTTGTCACCCGTGCTGACACACACACACCCTGGTACACTTGTCTCCCGTGCTGACACACGCACCCCGGTACACCTGTCTCCCGTGCTGACACACACACACCCTGGTACACTTGTCACCCGTGCTGACACACACACACCCCAGTACACTTGTCTCCCGTGCTGACACACACACACCCTGGTACACTTGTCACCCGTGCTGACACACACACACCCCAGTACACTTGTCTCCCGTGCTGACACACACACACCCCGGTACACCTGTCTCCCGTGCTGACACACACACACCCCAGTACACTTGTCTCCCGTGCTGACACACACACACCCCGGTGCACCTGTCACCCGTGCTGACACACACACCCCGGTACACCTGTCTCCCGTGCTGACACACACACACCCCGGTACACCTGTCTCCCGTGCTGACACACACACACCCCAGTACACTTGTCACCCGTGCTGACACACACACCCCGGTACACTTGTCACCCGTGCTGACACACACATCCTGGTACACCTGTCTCCCGTGCTGACACACACACACCTCAGTACACTTGTCTCCCGTTCTGACACACACACACCCTGGTACACTTGTCACCCGTGCTGACACACACACCCCGGTACACCTGTCTCCCGTGCTGACACACGCACCCCGGTACACCTGTCTCCCGTGCTGACACACACACACCCCGGTACACTTGTCACCCGTGCTGACACACACACACCCCAGTACACTTGTCTCCCGTGCTGACACACACACACCCTGGTACACTTGTCACGCGTGCTGACACACACACACCCCAGTACACTTGTCTCCCGTGCTGACACACACACACCCCGGTACACCTGTCTCCCGCGCTGACACACACACATACCCCAGTACACTTGTCTCTCGTGCTGACACACACACACCCCAGTTCACTTGTCTCCCGTGCTGACACACACACACCCCGGTACACTTGTCTCCCGTGCTGACACACACACACCCCAGTACACTTGTCACCCGTGCTGACACACACACCCCAGTACACTTGTCTCCCGTGCTGACACACACACACCCTGGTACACTTGTCACCCGTGCTGACACACACACACCCCGGTGCACCTGTCACCCGTGCTGACACACACACCCCGGTACACCTGTCTCCCGTGCTGACACACACACACCCCGGTACACCTGTCACCTGTGCTGACACATACACACCCCAGTACACTTGTCACCCGTGCTGACACACACACACCCTGGTACACTTGTCTCCCGTGCTGACACACGCACCCCGGTACACCTGTCTCCCGTGCTGACACACACACACCCTGGTACACTTGTCTCCCGTGCTGACACACACACACCCCGGTACACCTGTCACCCGTGCTGACACACACACACACCGGTACACCTGTCTCTCGTCCTGACACACAGACACCCCGGTACACCTGTCTCCCGTGATGACACACACCGGTACACCTGTCTCTCGTCCTGACACACACACACCCCGGTACACCTGCCACCCGTGCTGACACACACACACACCTCGGTACACTTGTCTCCCATGCTGACACCCACACACACCCCGGTACACCTGTCTCTCGTCCTGACACAAACACACACTCCCCGGTACACCTGTCACCCGTTTTAACACACACACACCCCGGTACACCTGTCACCCGTGCTGACACACACACACCCCGGTGCACCTGTCACCCGTGCTGACACACACACCCCGGTACACCTGTCTCCCGTGCTGACACACACACACCCCGGTACACCTGTCTCCCGTGCTGACACACACACACCCCAGTACATTTGTCACCCGTGCTGACACACACACCCCGGTACACCTGTCTCCCGTGCTGACACACACACACACCTCAATACACTTGTCTCCCGTGCTGACACACACACCCCGGTACACCTGTCTCCCGTGCTGACACACACACACCTCAGTACACTTGTCACCCGTGCTGACACACACACCCCGGTACACCTGTCTCCCGTGCTGACACACACACACCCTGGTACACTTGTCACCCGTGCTGACACACACACACCCTGGTACACTTGTCACCCGTGCTGACACACACACACCCCGGTGCACCTGTCACCCGTGCTGACACACACACCCCGGTACACCTGTCTCCCGTGCTGACACACACACACCCCGGTACACCTGTCACCCGTGCTGACACACACACCCCGGTACACCTGTCTCCCGTGCTGACACACACACACCCCGGTACACCTGTCACCCGTGCTGACACATACACACCCCAGTACACTTGTCACCCGTGCTGACACACACACACCCTGGTACACTTGTCTCCCGTGCTGACACACGCGCCCCGGTACACCTGTCTCCCGTGCTGACACACACACACCCTGGTACACTTGTCACCCGTGCTGACACACACACACCCCAGTACACTTGTCTCCCGTGCTGACACACACACACCCTGGTACACTTGTCACCCGTGCTGACACACACACACCCCAGTACACTTGTCTCCCGTGCTGACACACACACACCCCGGTACACCTGTCTCCCGTGCTGACACACACACACCCCAGTACACTTGTCTCCCGTGCTGACACACACACACCCCGGTGCACCTGTCACCCGTGCTGACACACACACCCCGGTACACCTGTCTCCCGTGCTGACACACACACACCCCGGTACACCTGTCTCCCGTACTGACACACACACACCCCAGTACACTTGTCACCCGTGCTGACACACACACCCCGGTACACTTGTCACCCGTGCTGACACACACATCCTGGTACACCTGTCTCCCGTGCTGACACACACACACCTCAGTACACTTGTCTCCCGTTCTGACACACACACACCCTGGTACACTTGTCACCCGTGCTGACACACACACCCCGGTACACCTGTCTCCCGTGCTGACACACGCACCCCGGTACACCTGTCTCCCGTGCTGACACACACACACCCCGGTACACTTGTCACCCGTGCTGACACACACACACCCCAGTACACTTGTCTCCCGTGCTGACACACACACACCCTGGTACACTTGTCACGCGTGCTGACACACACACACCCCAGTACAATGGTCTCCCGTGCTGACACACACACACCCCGGTACACCTGTCTCCCGCGCTGACACACACACACACCCCAGTACACTTGTCTCTCGTGCTGACACACACACACCCCAGTTCACTTGTCTCCCGTGCTGACACACACACACCCCGGTACACTTGTCTCCCGTGCTGACACACACACACCCCAGTACACTTGTCACCCGTGCTGACACACACACCCCAGTACACTTGTCTCCCGTGCTGACACACACACACCCTGGTACACTTGTCACCCGTGCTGACACACACACACCCCGGTGCACCTGTCACCCGTGCTGACACACACACCCTGGTACACCTGTCTCCCGTGCTGACACACACACCCCGGTACACCTGTCACCTGTGCTGACACATACACACCCCAGTACACTTGTCACCCGTGCTGACACACACACACCCTGGTACACTTGTCTCCCGTGCTGACACACGCACCCCGGTACACCTGTCTCCCGTGCTGACACACACACACCCTGGTACACTTGTCTCCCGTGCTGACACACACACACCCCGGTACACCTGTCACCCGTGCTGACACACACACACACACCAGTACACCTGTCTCTCGTCCTGACACACACACACCCCGGTACACCTGTCTCCCGTGCTGACACACACCGGTACAACTGTCTCTCGTGCTGACACACACACACCCCGGTACACCTGCCACCCGTGCTGACACACACACACACCTCGGTACACTTGTCTCCCATGCTGACACCCACACACACCCCGGTACACCTGTCTCTCGTCCTGACACAAACACACACTCCCCGGTACACCTGTCACCCGTTTTAACACACACACACCCCGGTACACCTGTCACCCGTGCTGACACACACACACCCCGGTACACCTGTCACCCATGCTGACACACACACCCCGGTACACTTGTCTCCGGTGCTGACACACACACACAACCCGGTACACCTGTCTCCCGGGCTGACACACACACCCCGGTACACCTGTCACCCGTGCTGACACACACACACCCCGGTACACCTGTCTCCCGTGCTGACACACACACACACACCGGTACACTTGTCTCCCGTGCTGACACAAACACACCCCAGTACACCTGTCACCCGTGCTGACACACACACACACACCCTGGTACACCTGTCACCCGTGCTGACACACACACACCCCGGTACACCTGTCACCCGTGCTGACACACACACACCCCGGTACACCTGTCTCCCGTACTGACACACACACACACACCCTGGTACACCTGTCACCCGTCCTGACACACACACACCCCGGTACACCTGTCACCCGTGCTGCCACACACACACCCTGGTACACCTGTCACCCGTGCTGACACACACACACCCCGGTACACTTGTCTCCCGTACTGACACACACACACCCTGGTACACCTGTCTCCCGTGCTGACACACACACACCCCGGTACACCTGTCTCACGTGCTGACACACACACACCGGTACACCTGTCTCCTATGCTGACACACACACACCCCAGTACACTAGCCACCCGTGCTGACACACACACACCCCAGTACACTTGTCTCCCGTGCTGACACACACACACCCTGGTACACTTGTCACCCGTGCTGACACACACACACCCCAGTACACTTGTCTCCCGTGCTGACACACACACACCCCGGTACACCTGTCTCCCGTGCTGACACACACACACCCCAGTACACTTGTCTCCCGTGCTGACACACACACACCCCGGTGCACCTGTCACCCGTGCTGACACACACACCCCGGTACACCTGTCTCCCGTGCTGACACACACACACCCCAGTACATTTGTCACCCGTGCTGACACACACACCCCGGTACACCTGTCTCCCGTGCTGACACACACACACACCTCAATACACTTGTCTCCCGTGCTGACACACACACCCCGGTACACCTGTCTCCCGTGCTGACACACACACACCTCAGTACACTTGTCACCCGTGCTGACACACACACCCCGGTACACCTGTCTCCCGTGCTGACACACACACACCCTGGTACACTTGTCACCCGTGCTGACACACACACACCCTGGTACACTTGTCACCCGTGCTGACACACACACACCCCGGTACACCTGTCTCCCGTGCTGACACACACACACCCCAGTACACTTGTCTCCCGTGCTGACACACACACACCCCAGTACACTTGTCTCCCGTGCTGACACACACACACCTCAGTACACTTGTCTCCCGTGCTGACACACACACACCCTGGTACACTTGTCACCCGTGCTGACACACACACACCCCGGTGCACCTGTCACCCGTGCTGACACACACACCCCGGTACACCTGTCTCCCGTGCTGACACACACACACCCCGGTACACCTGTCACCCGTGCTGACACACACACCCCGGTACACCTGTCTCCCGTGCTGACACACACACACCCCGGTACACCTGTCACCCGTGCTTACACATACACACCCCAGTACACTTGTCACCCGTGCTGACACACACACACCCTGGTACACTTGTCTCCCGTGCTGACACACGCACCCCGGTACACCTGTCTCCCGTGCTGACACACACACACCCTGGTACACTTGTCACCCGTGCTGACACACACACACCCCAGTACACTTGTCTCCCGTGCTGACACACACACACCCTGGTACACTTGTCACCCGTGCTGACACACACACACCCCAGTACACTTGTCTCCCGTGCTGACACACACACACCCCGGTACACTTGTCTCCCGTGCTGACACACACACACCCCGGTACACCTGTCACCCGTGCTGACACACACACACCCCGGTGCACCTGTCTCCCGTGCTGACACACACACACCCCGGTACACCTGTCTCCCGTGCTGACACACACACACCCCAGTACACTTGTCTCCCGTGCTGACACACACACACCCTGGTACACCTGTCACCTGTGCTGACACACACACACCCCGGTGCACCTGTCACCCGTGCTGACACACACACACCCCGGTACACCTGTCTCCCGTGCTGACACACACACACCCCAGTACATTTGTCACCCGTGCTGACACACACACCCCGGTACACCTGTCTCCCGTGCTGACACACACACACCCCAGTACACTTGTCACCCGTGCTGACACACACACCCCGGTACACCTGTCTCCCGTGCTGACACACACACACCCCAGTACACTTATCACCCGTGCTGACACACACACACCCCAGTACACTTGTCTCCCGTGCTGACACACACACACCCTGGTACACTTGTCACCCGTGCTGACACACACACACCCCAGTACACTTGTCTCCCGTGCTGACACACACACACCCTGGTACACCTGTCACCTGTGCTGACACACACACACCCCGGTGCACCTGTCACCCGTGCTGACACACACACACCCCGGTACACCTGTCTCCCGTGCTGACACACACACACCCCAGTACATTTGTCACCCGTGCTGACACACACACCCCGGTACACCTGTCTCCCGTGCTGACACACACACACCCCAGTACACTTGTCACCCGTGCTGACACACACACCCCGGTACACCTGTCTCCCGTGCTGACACACACACACCCCAGTACACTTATCACCCGTGCTGACACACACACACCCCAGTACACTTGTCTCCCGTGCTGACACACACACACCCTGGTACACTTGTCACCCGTGCTGACACACACACACCCCAGTACACTTGTCTCCCGTGCTGACACACACACACCCCGGTACACCTGTCTCCCGTGCTGACACACACACACCCCAGTACACTTGTCTCCCGTGCTGACACACACACACCCCGGTGCACCTGTCACCCGTGCTGACACACACACCCCGGTACACCTGTCTCCCGTGCTGACACACACACACCCCAGTACATTTGTCACCCGTGCTGACACACACACCCCGGTACACCTGTCTCCCGTGCTGACACAATCACACCTCAATACACTTGTCTCCCGTGCTGACACACACACCCCGGTACACCTGTCTCCCGTGCTGACACACACACACCTCAGTACACTTGTCACCCGTGCTGACACACACACCCCGGTACACCTGTCTCCCGTGCTGACACACACACACCCTGGTACACTTGTCACCCGTGCTGACACACACACACCCTGGTACACTTGTCACCCGTGCTGACACACACACACCCCGGTACACCTGTCTCCCGTGCTGACACACACACACCCCAGTACACTTGTCTCCCGTGCTGACACACACACACCCCAGTACACTTGTCTCCCGTGCTGACACACACACACCTCAGTACACTTGTCTCCCGTGCTGACACACACACACCCTGGTACACTTGTCACCCGTGCTGACACACACACCCCGGTACACCTGTCTCCCGTGCTGACACACACACACCCCGGTACACCTGTCACCCGTGCTGACACACACACCCCGGTACACCTGTCTCCCGTGCTGACACACACACACCCCGGTACACCTGTCACCCGTGCTTACACATACACACCCCAGTACACTTGTCACCCGTGCTGACACACACACACCCTGGTACACTTGTCTCCCGTGCTGACACACGCACCCCGGTACACCTGTCTCCCGTGCTGACACACACACACCCTGGTACACTTGTCACCCGTGCTGACACACACACACCCCAGTACACTTGTCTCCCGTGCTGACACACACACACCCTGGTACACTTGTCACCCGTGCTGACACACACACACCCCAGTACACTTGTCTCCCGTGCTGACACACACACACCCCGGTACACCTGTCTCCCGTGCTGACACACACACACCCCAGTACACTTGTCTCCCGTGCTGACACACACACACCCCGGTGCACCTGTCACCCGTGCTGACACACACACCCCGGTACACCTGTCTCCCGTGCTGACACACACACACCCCGGTACACCTGTCTCCCGTGCTGACACACACACACCCCAGTACACTTGTCACCCGTGCTGACACACACACCCCGGTACACTTGTCACCCGTGCTGACACACACATCCTGGTACACCTGTCTCCCGTGCTGACACACACACACCTCAGTACACTTGTCTCCCGTTCTGACACACACACACCCTGGTACACTTGTCACCCGTGCTGACACACACACCCCGGTACACCTGTCTCCCGTGCTGACACACGCACCCCGGTACACCTGTCTCCCGTGCTGACACACACACACCCCGGTACACTTGTCACCCGTGCTGACACACACACACCCCAGTACACTTGTCTCCCGTGCTGACACACACACACCCTGGTACACTTGTCACGCGTGCTGACACACACACACCCCAGTACACTTGTCTCCCGTGCTGACACACACACACCCCGGTACACCTGTCTCCCGCGCTGACACACACACATACCCCAGTACACTTGTCTCTCGTGCTGACACACACACACCCCAGTTCACTTGTCTCCCGTGCTGACACACACACACCCCGGTACACTTGTCTCCCGTGCTGACACACACACACCCCAGTACACTTGTCACCCGTGCTGACACACACACCCCAGTACACTTGTCTCCCGTGCTGACACACACACACCCTGGTACACTTGTCACCCGTGCTGACACACACACACCCCGGTGCACCTGTCACCCGTGCTGACACACACACCCTGGTACACCTGTCTCCCGTGCTGACACACACACCCCGGTACACCTGTCACCTGTGCTGACACATACACACCCCAGTACACTTGTCACCCGTGCTGACACACACACACACACCAGTACACCTGTCTCTCGTCCTGACACACACACACCCCGGTACACCTGTCTCCCGTGCTGACACACACCGGTACAACTGTCTCTCGTGCTGACACACACACACCCCGGTACACCTGCCACCCGTGCTGACACACACACACACCTCGGTACACTTGTCTCCCATGCTGACACCCACACACACCCCGGTACACCTGTCTCTCGTCCTGACACAAACACACACTCCCCGGTACACCTGTCACCCGTTTTAACACACACACACCCCGGTACACCTGTCACCCGTGCTGACACACACACACCCCGGTACACCTGTCACCCATGCTGACACACACACCCCGGTACACTTGTCTCCGGTGCTGACACACACACACAACCCGGTACACCTGTCTCCCGGGCTGACACACACACACCCCGGTACACCTGTCACCCGTGCTGACACACACACACCCCGGTACACCTGTCTCCCGTGCTGACACACACACACACACCGGTACACTTGTCTCCCGTGCTGACACAAACACACCCCAGTACACCTGTCACCCGTGCTGACACACACACACACACCCTGGTACACCTGTCACCCGTGCTGACACACACACACCCCGGTACACCTGTCACCCGTGCTGACACACACACACCCCGGTACACCTGTCTCCCGTACTGACACACACACACACACCCTGGTACACCTGCCACCCGTCCTGACACACACACACCCCGGTACACCTGTCACCCGTGCTGCCACACACACACCCTGGTACACCTGTCACCCGTGCTGACACACACACACCCCGGTACACTTGTCTCCCGTACTGACACACACACACCCTGGTACACCTGTCTCCCGTGCTGACACACACACACCCCGGTACACCTGTCTCACGTGCTGACACACACACACCGGTACACCTGTCTCCTATGCTGACACACACACACCCCAGTACACTAGCCACCCGTGCTGACACACACACACCCCAGTACACTTGTCTCCCGTGCTGACACACACACACCCTGGTACACTTGTCACCCGTGCTGACACACACACACCCCAGTACACTTGTCTCCCGTGCTGACACACACACACCCCGGTACACCTGTCTCCCGTGCTGACACACACACACCCCAGTACACTTGTCTCCCGTGCTGACACACACACACCCCGGTGCACCTGTCACCCGTGCTGACACACACACCCCGGTACACCTGTCTCCCGTGCTGACACACACACACCCCAGTACATTTGTCACCCGTGCTGACACACACACCCCGGTACACCTGTCTCCCGTGCTGACACACACACACACCTCAATACACTTGTCTCCCGTGCTGACACACACACCCCGGTACACCTGTCTCCCGTGCTGACACACACACACCTCAGTACACTTGTCACCCGTGCTGACACACACACCCCGGTACACCTGTCTCCCGTGCTGACACACACACACCCTGGTACACTTGTCACCCGTGCTGACACACACACACCCTGGTACACTTGTCACCCGTGCTGACACACACACACCCCGGTACACCTGTCTCCCGTGCTGACACACACACACCCCAGTACACTTGTCTCCCGTGCTGACACACACACACCCCAGTACACTTGTCTCCCGTGCTGACACACACACACCTCAGTACACTTGTCTCCCGTGCTGACACACACACACCCTGGTACACTTGTCACCCGTGCTGACACACACACACCCCGGTGCACCTGTCACCCGTGCTGACACACACACCCCGGTACACCTGTCTCCCGTGCTGACACACACACACCCCGGTACACCTGTCACCCGTGCTGACACACACACCCCGGTACACCTGTCTCCCGTGCTGACACACACACACCCCGGTACACCTGTCACCCGTGCTTACACATACACACCCCAGTACACTTGTCACCCGTGCTGACACACACACACCCTGGTACACTTGTCTCCCGTGCTGACACACGCACCCCGGTACACCTGTCTCCCGTGCTGACACACACACACCCTGGTACACTTGTCACCCGTGCTGACACACACACACCCCAGTACACTTGTCTCCCGTGCTGACACACACACACCCTGGTACACTTGTCACCCGTGCTGACACACACACACCCCAGTACACTTGTCTCCCGTGCTGACACACACACACCCCGGTACACCTGTCTCCCGTGCTGACACACACACACCCCAGTACACTTGTCTCCCGTGCTGACACACACACACCCCGGTGCACCTGTCACCCGTGCTGACACACACACCCCGGTACACCTGTCTCCCGTGCTGACACACACACACCCCGGTACACCTGTCTCCCGTGCTGACACACACACACCCCAGTACACTTGTCACCCGTGCTGACACACACACCCCGGTACACTTGTCACCCGTGCTGACACACACATCCTGGTACACCTGTCTCCCGTGCTGACACACACATCCTGGTACACCTGTCTCCCGTGCTGACACACACACACCTCAGTACACTTGTCTCCCGTTCTGACACACACACACCCTGGTACACTTGTCACCCGTGCTGACACACACACCCCGGTACACCTGTCTCCCGTGCTGACACACGCACCCCGGTACACCTGTCTCCCGTGCTGACACACACACACCCCGGTACACTTGTCACCCGTGCTGACACACACACACCCCAGTACACTTGTCTCCCGTGCTGACACACACACACCCTGGTACACTTGTCACGCGTGCTGACACACACACACCCCAGTACACTTGTCTCCCGTGCTGACACACACACACCCCGGTACACCTGTCTCCCGCGCTGACACACACACACACCCCAGTACACTTGTCTCTCGTGCTGACACACACACACCCCAGTTCACTTGTCTCCCGTGCTGACACACACACACCCCGGTACACTTGTCTCCCGTGCTGACACACACACACCCCAGTACACTTGTCACCCGTGCTGACACACACACCCCAGTACACTTGTCTCCCGTGCTGACACACACACACCCTGGTACACTTGTCACCCGTGCTGACACACACACACCCCGGTGCACCTGTCACCCGTGCTGACACACACACCCCGGTACACCTGTCACCCGTGCTGACACACACACACCCCGGTACACCTGTCACCTGTGCTGACACATACACACCCCAGTACACTTGTCACCCGTGCTGACACACACACACCCTGGTACACTTGTCTCCCGTGCTGACACACGCACCCCGGTACACCTGTCTCCCGTGCTGACACACACACACCCTGGTTCACTTGTCTCCCGTGCTGACACACACACACCCCGGTACACCTGTCACCCGTGCTGACACACACACACACCGGTACACCTGTCTCTCGTCCTGACACACACACACCCCGGTACACCTGTCTCCCGTGATGACACACACCGGTACACCTGTCTCTCGTCCTGACACACACACACCCCGGTACACCTGCCACCCGTGCTGACACACACACACACCTCGGTACACTTGTCTCCCATGCTGACACCCACACACACCCCGGTACACCTGTCTCTCGTCCTGACACAAACACACACTCCCCGGTACACCTGTCACCCGTTTTAACACACACACCCCGGTACACCTGTCACCCGTGCTGACACACACACACCCCGGTGCACCTGTCACCCGTGCTGACACACACACCCCGGTACACCTGTCTCCCGTGCTGACACACACACACCCCGGTACACCTGTCTCCCGTGCTGACACACACACACCCCAGTACATTTGTCACCCGTGCTGACACACACACCCCGGTACACCTGTCTCCCGTGCTGACACACACACACACCTCAATACACTTGTCTCCCGTGCTGACACACACACCCCGGTACACCTGTCTCCCGTGCTGACACACACACACCTCAGTACACTTGTCACCCGTGCTGACACACACACCCCGGTACACCTGTCTCCCGTGCTGACACACACACACCCTGGTACACTTGTCACCCGTGCTGACACACACACACCCTGGTACACTTGTCACCCGTGCTGACACACACACACCCCGGTGCACCTGTCACCCGTGCTGACACACACACCCCGGTACACCTGTCTCCCGTGCTGACACACACACACCCCGGTACACCTGTCACCCGTGCTGACACACACACCCCGGTACACCTGTCTCCCGTGCTGACACACACACACCCCGGTACACCTGTCACCCGTGCTGACACATACACACCCCAGTACACTTGTCACCCGTGCTGACACACACACACACCCTGGTACACTTGTCTCCCGTGCTGACACACGCGCCCCGGTACACCTGTCTCCCGTGCTGACACACACACACCCTGGTACACTTGTCACCCGTGCTGACACACACACACCCCAGTACACTTGTCTCCCGTGCTGACACACACACACCCTGGTACACTTGTCACCCGTGCTGACACACACACACCCCAGTACACTTGTCTCCCGTGCTGACACACACACACCCCGGTACACCTGTCTCCCGTGCTGACACACACACACCCCAGTACACTTGTCTCCCGTGCTGACACACACACACCCCGGTGCACCTGTCACCCGTGCTGACACACACACCCCGGTACACCTGTCTCCCGTGCTGACACACACACACCCCGGTACACCTGTCTCCCGTACTGACACACACACACCCCAGTACACTTGTCACCCGTGCTGACACACACACCCCGGTACACTTGTCACCCGTGCTGACACACACATCCTGGTACACCTGTCTCCCGTGCTGACACACACACACCTCAGTACACTTGTCTCCCGTTCTGACACACACACACCCTGGTACACTTGTCACCCGTGCTGACACACACACCCCGGTACACCTGTCTCCCGTGCTGACACACGCACCCCGGTACACCTGTCTCCCGTGCTGACACACACACACCCCGGTACACTTGTCACCCGTGCTGACACACACACACCCCAGTACACTTGTCTCCCGTGCTGACACACACACACCCTGGTACACTTGTCACGCGTGCTGACACACACACACCCCAGTACACTTGTCTCCCGTGCTGACACACACACACCCCGGTACACCTGTCTCCCGCGCTGACACACACACACACCCCAGTACACTTGTCTCTCGTGCTGACACACACACACCCCAGTTCACTTGTCTCCCGTGCTGACACACACACACCCCGGTACACTTGTCTCCCGTGCTGACACACACACACCCCAGTACACTTGTCACCCGTGCTGACACACACACCCCAGTACACTTGTCTCCCGTGCTGACACACACACACCCTGGTACACTTGTCACCCGTGCTGACACACACACACCCCGGTGCACCTGTCACCCGTGCTGACACACACACCCTGGTACACCTGTCTCCCGTGCTGACACACACACACCCCGGTACACCTGTCACCTGTGCTGACACATACACACCCCAGTACACTTGTCACCCGTGCTGACACACACACACCCTGGTACACTTGTCTCCCGTGCTGACACACGCACCCCGGTACACCTGTCTCCCGTGCTGACACACACACACCCTGGTACACTTGTCTCCCGTGCTGACACACACACACCCCGGTACACCTGTCACCCGTGCTGACACACACACACACACCGGTACACCTGTCTCTCGTCCTGACACACACACACCCCGGTACACCTGTCTCCCGTGCTGACACACACCGGTACACCTGTCTCTCGTGCTGACACACACACACCCCGGTACACCTGCCACCCGTGCTGACACACACACACACCTCGGTACACTTGTCTCCCATGCTGACACCCACACACACCCCGGTACACCTGTCTCTCGTCTTGACACAAACACACACTCCCCGGTACACCTGTCACCCGTTTTAACACACACACACCCCGGTACACCTGTCACCCGTGCTGACACACACACACCCCGGTACACCTGTCACCCGTGCTGACACACACACCCCGGTACACTTGTCTCCGGTGCTGACTGTTACCTATCGTACGTTACGGCTCGTGATCCTACAGCAGCCAACTTTAATAAGTCTAGGGATACGACACAACTGCTGTTCTCAATAGCGAATCACCAGTATAACCCCTTAATGGGTAATGAGCATAAAATAGAATCTTCATAGGACTGAAGAATAAAGATACTAAGTATAGATATATACTATTATATTAAATAAATCTCAAAAGCAAACAGATGATTATATGGTCACAATATATCACATTAAAAAATATCACTAACTTCCAGACATTAAATCAATACTAAGAATAATTATATGGCTAGAACAAAAGAATGACTTAACTCCAAGATGATATCTCCCCGGCTCCCGTCCAGCTACTGAACTACAATATGCGAGTCAAAAAACACATTGCCTTGCCCCGCGAATAAATTGCCAAGTTACAATATTTATTATTTCAACAATGGAGCACTACATTGTGACAAGAGTAATCTTAAACTAACTTAATGAATAATTAGTACATATTGATATAGACAACAAAAGTACGTGTTTCTTTACATAGTAATTAAAATATGCATACAGAATAGCATAATGGCATGCACACCCCAGCAACGGACGATCCCACGACAATTTGCCAGATACAGTTCACTCAATTATTATTTCACTCTGTTACCCACTTATGATCACATATAAATCATTAGTTCCCGTGGGAAAACTGATCACACAAAGAAATAAACAATCATTCCCACGATACGCTGGGCCTAACGCCAACACTGTAACATGAATGTGCATTTGCATAGAACATATATGTATAACAATATACATGCTTGTAATTTACATACAATTATAAATGTACATATTAATATATTCACCTACGTATCTTATAAGGGTACGTAACACTGACACACACACACAACCCGGTACACCTGTCTCCCGGGCTGACACACACACACCCCGGTACACCTGTCACCCGTGCTGACACACACACACCCCGGTACACCTGTCTCCCGTGCTGACACACACACACACACCGGTACACTTGTCTCCCGTGCTGACACAAACACACCCCAGTACACCTGTCACCCGTGCTGACACACACACACCCTGGTACACCTGTCACCCGTGCTGACACACACACACCCCGGTACACCTGTCACCCGTGCTGACACACACACACCCCGGTACACCTGTCTCCCGTACTGACACACACACACACACTCTGGTACACCTGTCACCCGTCCTGACACACACACACCCCGGTACACCTGTCACCCGTGCTGCCACACACACACCCTGGTACACCTGTCACCCGTGCTGACACACACACACCCCGGTACACTTGTCTCCCGTACTGACACACACACACCCCGGTACACCTGTCTCACGTGCTGACACACTCACACCGGTACACCTGTCTCCTATGCTGACACACACACACCCCAGTACACTAGCCACCCGTGCTGACACAAACCCCGGTACACCTGTCCCCCATGCTGACACACACCCCGGTACACTAGTCACCCGTGCTGACACACACCCCGGTACACCTGTCACCCGTGCTGACACACATCCGGGTACACCTGTCACCCGTGGTGACACACACACCCCGGTACACTTGTCACCCGTGCTGACACACACATCCTGGTACACCTGTCTCCCGTGCTGACACACACACACCTCAGTACACTTGTCTCCCGTTCTGACACACACACACCCTGGTACACTTGTCACCCGTGCTGACACACACACCCCGGTACACCTGTCTCCCGTGCTGACACACGCACCCCGGTACACCTGTCTCCCGTGCTGACACACACACACCCCGGTACACTTGTCACCCGTGCTGACACACACACACCCCAGTACACTTGTCTCCCGTGCTGACACACACACACCCTGGTACACTTGTCACGCGTGCTGACACACACACACCCCAGTACACTTGTCTCCCGTGCTGACACACACACACCCCGGTACACCTGTCTCCCGCGCTGACACACACACACACCCCAGTACACTTGTCTCTCGTGCTGACACACACACACCCCAGTTCACTTGTCTCCCGTGCTGACACACACACACCCCGGTACACTTGTCTCCCGTGCTGACACACACACACCCCAGTACACTTGTCACCCGTGCTGACACACACACCCCAGTACACTTGTCTCCCGTGCTGACACACACACACCCTGGTACACTTGTCACCCGTGCTGACACACACACACCCCGGTGCACCTGTCACCCGTGCTGACACACACACCCTGGTACACCTGTCTCCCGTGCTGACACACACACACCCCGGTACACCTGTCACCTGTGCTGACACATACACACCCCAGTACACTTGTCACCCGTGCTGACACACACACACCCTGGTACACTTGTCTCCCGTGCTGACACACGCACCCCGGTACACCTGTCTCCCGTGCTGACACACACACACCCTGGTACACTTGTCTCCCGTGCTGACACACACACACCCCGGTACACCTGTCACCCGTGCTGACACACACACACACACCGGTACACCTGTCTCTCGTCCTGACACACACACACCCCGGTACACCTGTCTCCCGTGCTGACACACACCGGTACACCTGTCTCTCGTGCTGACACACACACACCCCGGTACACCTGCCACCCGTGCTGACACACACACACACCTCGGTACACTTGTCTCCCATGCTGACACCCACACACACCCCGGTACACCTGTCTCTCGTCTTGACACAAACACACACTCCCCGGTACACCTGTCACCCGTTTTAACACACACACACCCCGGTACACCTGTCACCCGTGCTGACACACACACACCCCGGTACACCTGTCACCCGTGCTGACACACACACCCCGGTACACTTGTCTCCGGTGCTGACACACACACACAACCCGGTACACCTGTCTCCCGGGCTGACACACACACACCCCGGTACACCTGTCACCCGTGCTGACACACACACACCCCGGAACACCTGTCTCCCGTGCTGACACACACACACCCCGGTACACCTGTCACCCGTGCTGACACACACACACCCCGGTACACCTGTCTCCCGTACTGACACACACACACACACTCTGGTACACCTGTCACCCGTCCTGACACACACACACCCCGGTACACCTGTCACCCGTGCTGCCACACACACACCCTGGTACACCTGTCACCCGTGCTGACACACACACACCCCGGTACACTTGTCTCCCGTACTGACACACACACACCCCGGTACACCTGTCTCACGTGCTGACACACACACACCGGTACACCTGTCTCCTATGCTGACACACACACACCCCAGTACAATAGCCACCCGTGCTGACACAAACCCCGGTACACCTGTCCCCCATGCTGACACACACCCCGGTACACTAGTCACCCGTGCTGACACACACCCCGGTACACCTGTCACCCGTGCTGACACACACCCGGGTACACCTGTCACCCGTGGTGACACACACACCCCGGTACACTAGTCACCCGTGCTGACACACACCCCGGTACAATAGTCACCCGAGCTGACACACACCAGTACACCTGTCACCCGTGCTGACACGCATACACCCCGGTACACATGTCTCCCGTCCTGACACGCACACACACACCTGTACACCTGTCACCCGTGCTGACACACACACACCCCGGTACACCTGTCACCCGTGCTGACACACACACCCCGGTACATCTGTCACCCGTGTTGACACACACACACACACCGGTACACCTGTCACCCGTGCTGACACACACACACACCGGTACACCTGTCACCCGTGTTGACACACACACACACACCGGTACACCTGTCACCCGTGCTGACACACACACACACCGGTACACCTGTCTCCCGTGCTGACACACCCACACACCCCGGTACACCTGTCACCCGTGCTGACACACACACACACCCCGGTACACCTGTCTCCCGTGCTGACACACACACACCCCGGTACACCTGTCACCCGTGCTGACACACACACACACCGGTACACCTGTCACCCGTGCTGAAACACACACACACACCGGTACACCTGTCACCCGTGCTGATACACACACACACCGGTACACCTGTCACCCGTGCTGACACACACTCACACCCTGGTACACCTGTCTTCCGTGCTGACACACACACACCCCGGTACACCTGTCTCCCGTGCTGACACACACACACCCCGGTACACCTGTCACCCGTTTTAACACACACACATCCCGGTACATCTGTCACCCGTGCTGACACGCACTCACCGGTACACCTGTCACCCGTGCTGACACACACACACCCTGGTACACTTGTCACCCGTGCTGACACACACACACCCCGGTACACCTGTCACCCGTGCTGACACACACACACCCTGGTACACCTGTCACCATGGCTGACACACATACACCCTGGTACACCTGTCTCCCGTGCTGACACACACACACCCCGGTACTCCTGTCTCCCGTGCTGACACACATACACACAACCCGGTACACCTGTCTCCCGTGCTGACACACACACACACCCCGGTACACCTGTCACCCGTGCTGACACACACACACCCTGGTACACCTGTCACCCGTGCTGACACACACACACCCCGGTACACTTGTCTCCCGTACTGACACACACACACCCCGGTACACCTGTCTCACGTGCTGACACACACACACCGGTACACCTGTCTCCTATGCTGACACACACACACCCCAGTACAATAGCCACCCGTGCTGACACAAACCCCGGTACACCTGTCCCCCATGCTGACACACACCCCGGTACACTAGTCACCCGTGCTGACACACACCCCGGTACACCTGTCACCCGTGCTGACACACACCCGGGTACACCTGTCACCCGTGGTGACACACACACCCCGGTACACTAGTCACCCGTGCTGACACACACCCCGGTACAATAGTCACCCGAGCTGACACACACCAGTACACCTGTCACCCGTGCTGACACGCATACACCCCGGTACACATGTCTCCCGTCCTGACACGCACACACACACCTGTACACCTGTCACCCGTGCTGACACACACACACCCCGGTACACCTGTCACCCGTGCTGACACACACACCCCGGTACATCTGTCACCCGTGTTGACACACACACACACACCGGTACACCTGTCACCCGTGCTGACACACACACACACCGGTACACCTGTCACCCGTGTTGACACACACACACACACCGGTACACCTGTCACCCGTGCTGACACACACACACACCGGTACACCTGTCTCCCGTGCTGACACACCCACACACCCCGGTACACCTGTCACCCGTGCTGACACACACACACACCCCGGTACACCTGTCTCCCGTGCTGACACACACACACCCCGGTACACCTGTCACCCGTGCTGACACACACACACACCGGTACACCTGTCACCCGTGCTGAAACACACACACACACCGGTACACCTGTCACCCGTGCTGATACACACACACACCGGTACACCTGTCACCCGTGCTGACACACACTCACACCCTGGTACACCTGTCTTCCGTGCTGACACACACACACCCCGGTACACCTGTCTCCCGTGCTGACACACACACACCCCGGTACACCTGTCACCCGTTTTAACACACACACATCCCGGTACATCTGTCACCCGTGCTGACACGCACTCACCGGTACACCTGTCACCCGTGCTGACACACACACACCCTGGTACACTTGTCACCCGTGCTGACACACACACACCCCGGTACACCTGTCACCCGTGCTGACACACACACACCCTGGTACACCTGTCACCATGGCTGACACACATACACCCTGGTACACCTGTCTCCCGTGCTGACACACACACACCCCGGTACTCCTGTCTCCCGTGCTGACACACATACACACACCCCGGTACACCTGTCTCCCGTGCTGACACACACACACACCCCGGTACACCTGTCACCCGTGCTGACACACACACACCCCGGTACACCTGTCACCCGTGCTGACACACACACACCCCGGTACACCTGTTACACGTGCTGACACACACACCCCGGTACACCTGTCTCCCGTGCTGACACACACACACCCCGGTACACCTGTCTCCCGTGCTGACACACACACACACCCTGGTACACCTGTCTCTCGTGCTGACACACACATCCCAGTACACTTAGATGAAGGAGTACACTTCAGGAGATGAAGTACTTAATGAAACAAAAAGAGAGAAAGATCTAGGAATTGATATCACACCAAACCTGTCTCCTGAAGCCCACATGAAAAGAATTACGTCTGCGGCATATGAAAGGCTGTCTAACATCAGAACAGCCTTCAGGAAGCTGTAAGGAATCGTTTAGAATCTTGTACACCACATACGTAAGACCAATCCTGGAGTATGGAGCCCCAACATGGAGCCCGTACCTTGTCAAGCACAAGACGAAGCTGGAAAAAGTTCAGAGGTATGCCACTAGACTGGTCCCAGAACTAAGAGGCATGAGTTACGAGGAAATACTGCGGGAAATGCACCTTACGACATTGGAAGACAGAAGGGTGAGGGGAGACATGATCACTACCTACAAAGTCCTCAGGGGAATTGACAGGTGGACAAAGATAAACTATTCAACACTGGCTGTATGCGAACAAGGGGACACAGGTGGAAACTGAGTACCCAAATGAGCCACAGGGACGTTAGAAAGAACTTTTTCAGTGTCAGAGTAGTTGACAAGTGGAATGCATTAGGCAGAGATGTGGTGGAGGCTGACTCCATACATAGTTTCAAATGTAGATATGATAGAGCTAAGTAGGCTCTGGAATCTGTACACCAGTTGATTGACGGTTGAGAGGCGGGACCAAAGAGCCAAAGTTCAACCCCTGCAAACACAAGTAGGTGAGTACTTGTCACCCGTGCTGACACACACCACTGTACACTTGTCACCCGTGCTGACACACACCCCGGTACACTTGTCACCCGTGCTGACACACACACACCCTGGTACACCTGTCACCCGTGCTGACACACACACACCCCGGTACACCTGTCACCCGTGCTGACACACACACACCCCTGTACACCTGTCACCCGTGCTGACACACACACACACACACCCCGGTACACCTGTCACCCGTGCTGACACACACACACCCTGGTACACCTGTCACCCGTGCTGACACACACACACCCCGGTACACCTGTCACCCGTGCTGACACACACACACCCCTGTACACCTGTCACCCGTGCTGACACACACACACCCCGGTACACCTGTCTCCCGTGCTGACACACACACACCCTGGTACACCTGTCTCCCATGCTGACACACACACACACAGACGTGTACACAACTGTACGAACACACAGGTGTTGTCCCCCTCCCCCGGTACACTCAACCCGCATGGTAAACACTAACTTCTTAATCACGGCTCTTAGGATAGTATAGAGCTTATTCACGGCTCTTAGGATAGTACAGAGCTTAATGACGGCTCTTAGGATAGTACAGAGCTTAATCACGGCTCTTAGGATAGTACAGAGCTTATTCACGGCTCTTAGGATAGTACAGAGCTTAATCACGGCTCTTAGGATAGTATAGAGCTTAATCACGGCTCTTAGGATAGTACAGAGCTTAATCACGGCTCTTAGGATAGTACAGAGCTTAATCACGGCTCTTAGGATAGTATAGAGCTTAATCACGGCTCTTAGGATAGTACAGAGCTTAATCACGGCTCTTAGGATAGTACAGAGCTTAATCACGGCTCTTAGGATAGTATAGAGCTTAATCACGGCTCTTAGGATAGTACAGAGCTTTATCACGGCTCTTAGGATAGTACAGAGATTAATCACGGCTCTTAGGATAGTACAGAGCTTAATCACGGCTCTTAGGATAGTATAGAGCTTAATCACGGCTCTTAGGATTAGTACAGAGATTAATTAGTGGTCGCTAGAGCACTTCCCCGCTTTAGCGACGACGTCCGGAGTTGTTCATTAAAATATTTGTTAAAAATTTAAATTTTATCCGATCAATCTGGTAATGGTTTCAAAATGAGCGCCTTTAGATTGCACACAATTTAGCACTTTCGCACCCATATGTCGCTTGAGCACGACATATTTTTTTTCTCTTGAATACACCTCAAGCGGCATTTGAAAAAAATATTTCTATAAAATCCAATTCATATCCGATCGACTTGGGGATAGTATAAAAATGTTTGCCATTAAATTTTCGTTTTTTTTAACAGCCTCATAGCCTATTTGGGAGAACGGCATCTACTTGGTAAGACCATTGTATTGTTGACACGACCAGTGTAATCGACGTAGTTTTTGATTTGGTGCCGGTCTAACGCATCCTTGTGTGACATTTTATACATATGTTCTTCTAGAACATTCTATTGCGAAGACATTGGTACAAAAATTAAGTGCATACTACGAAAATTAAGGTCAGGACAGTGAAAAGAATTTACACTTTTCAATAGGTGTTTCGCCTATCTGCTGTCGGGTGTGTGGTAAGAGATAACACTTCAGCCACTTCCCACACTCTTGAGAGTGGGTCGCGATCATGATTCTACATTTATATGCATATGTCCGTGTAGGGAATTTTATTGCGGTCACAGTGATATCAAAATTAACGACATAGAACAATTCCGGGGTTGACAAACATGAAAAGATCATAAACATTTCAGCGCGGTTTGACGCTCCCGGCTAACGATCGCCATAGTTTTTTATTTGGTGCGGGTCTCATGTCGAGTTTGGTGAAATTTTACATATATATTCCTCTAGAGCATTCTCTTGTGAACAAATTGATACCAAACTTAAATACATACATGTAATATTAAGGTAAGCAGACCGAAAAGATTATAAACAATTTAGTGTCGCCGCTTGGTCACCCAAAACGAACAGCCCACACCCAGAAAGTTCACAGTTTACTCCAGGGAGCGCGAAGTGTTTAGTCCTACTCTCCTGAATCCTTGGCACTACTTCAAGGCCGCTGGCTTCTCCCGCTCACGTTACAGAAGTCTTTCAGAGTCCAATGTTCGCTATCCTGACACACTCACAGTAACCAGTGACTGTGTCCCGGTACTAGCAGGTGTCCCGGTGATGATATCCTGACACACTCACAGTAACCAGTGACTGTGTCCCGGTACTAGCAGGTGTCCCGGTGATGATATCCTGACACACTCACAGTAACCAGTGACTGTGTCCCGGTACTAGCAGGTGTCCTGGTGATGATATCCTGACACACTCACAGTAACCAGTGATTGTGTCCCGGTACTAGCAGGTGTCCTGGTGATGATATCCTGACACACTCACAGTAACCAGTGATTGGGTCCTGATACTCGAGGGCCTCTAATCTGCTAACTTTTCTATGATGTTTACTGTCTAGGAAAACGCCTACATCCTCCCCCCCCCAGAGGAGGCAATACCACCGTTATACAAATGTGGGCCCCTGTGACAGTGGTGTCTCCTCAGAGGAGACAATGTGGGCCCTGTGACAGTGGTGTCTCCTCAGAGGAGACAATGTGGGCCCCTGTGACAGTGGTGTCTCCTCAGAGGAGACAATGTGGGCCCTGTGACAGTGGTGTCTCCTCAGAGGAGACAATGTGGGCCCCTGTGACAGTGTTGTCTCCTCAGAGGAGACAATGTGGGCCCTGTGACAGTGGTGTCTCCTCAGAGGAGACAATGTGGGCCCTGTGACAGTGGTGTCTCCTCAGAGGAGACAATGTGGGCCCTGTGACAGTGGTGTCTCCTCAGAGGAGACAATGTGGGCCCTGTGACAGTGGTGTCACAGGGCCTTCACCACCTTCCCTACCCTTCACCACCTTCCCTACCCTTCACCACCTTCCCTACCCTTCACCACCTTCCCTACCCTTCACCACCTTCCCTACCCTTCACCACCTTCCCTACCCTTCACCACCTTCCCTACCCTTCACCACCTTCCCTACCCTTAACCACCTTCCCTACCCTTCACCACCTTCCCTACCCTTCACCACTTTCCCTCCCCTTCAGCACCTTCCCTACCCTTCACCACCTTCCCCACCCTTCACCACCTTCCCCACCCTTCACCACCTTCCCTACCCTTCACCACCTTCCCTACCCTTCACCACCTTCCCTACCCTTCACCACCTTCCCCACCCTTCACCACCTTCCCTACCCTTCACCACCTTCCCTACCCTTCACCACCTTCCCTACCCTTCACCACCTTCCCTACCCTTCACCACCTTCCCTCCCCTTCAGCACCTTCCCTACCCTTCACCACCTTCCCTACCCTTCACCACCTTCCCCACCCTTCACCACCTTCCCTACCCTTCACCACCTTCCCTACCCTTCAGCACCTTCCCTACCCTTCACCACCTTCCCTACCCTTCACCACCTTCCCCACCGTTCACCACCTTCCCTACCCTTCACCACCTTTCCTACCCTTCACCACCTTCCCCACCCTTCACCACCTTCCCTACCCTTCACCGCCTTCCCTACCCTTCACCTTCCCTACCCTTCACCACCTTCCCTACCCTTTACCACCTTCCCTACCCTTCACCACCCTCCCTACCCTTCACCACCTTCCCTACCATTAACCGCCTTCCCTACCCTTGACCACCTTCCCTACCCTTCACCACCTTCCCTACCCTTCACCATTTTCCCTACCCTTCACCACCTTCCCTACCCTTCACCACCTTCCCTACCCTTCACCACCTTCCCTACCCTTCATCACCTTCCCTACCCTTCACCACCTTCCCTACCCTTCACCACCTTCCCTAAACTTCACCACCTTCCCTACCCTTCACCTCCTTCCCTACTCTTCACCACCTTCCCTACCCTTCACCACCTTCCCTACCCTTCACCACCTTTCCTACCCTGCACCACCTTCCCTACCCTTCAACACCTTCCCTACCCTTCACCACCTCCCCTACCCTTCACCACCTTCCCTACCCTTCACCACCTTCCCTACCCTGCACCACCTTCCCTACCGTTCAACACCTTCCCTACCCTTCACCACCTTCCCTACCCTTCATCACCTTCCCTACCCTTCACCATCTTCCCTACCCTTCACCACCTTCCCTAAACTTCACCACCTTCCCTACCCTTCACCACCTTCCCTACCCTTTACCACCTTCCCTACCCTTCACCACCTTCCCTACCCTTCATCATCTTCCCTACCCTCACCACCTTCCCTACCCTTCACCTCCTTCCCTACCCTTCACCACCTTCCCTAACCTTCACCACCTTCCCTACCCTTCAACACCTTCCCTACCCTTCACCACCTCCCCTACCCTTCACCACCTTCCCTACCCTTCACCACCTTCCCTACCCTGCACCACCTTCCCTACCGTTCAACACCTTCCCTACCCTTGACCACCTTCCCTACCCTTCATCACCTTCCCTACCCTTCACCATCTTCCCTACCCTTCACCACCTTCCCTAAACTTCACCACCTTCCCTACCCTTCACCACCTTCCCTACCCTTTACCACCTTCCCTACCCTTCACCACCTTCCCTACCCTTCATCATCTTCCCTACCCTCACCACCTTCCCTACCCTTCACCTCCTTCCCTACCCTTCACCACCTTCCCTAACCTTCACCACCTTCCCTACCCTTCACCACTTTCCCTACCCTTCACCACCTTCCCTACCCTTCACCACCTTCCCTACCCTTCACCACCTTCCCTACCCTTCACCATCGTCAATACCCTTCACTACCTTCCCTACCCTTCACCACCTTCCCTAACCTTCACCACCTTCCCTACTCTTCACCACCTTCCCTACCCTTCACCACCTTCCCTACCCTTCACCACCTTCCGTACCCTTCACCAGCTTCCCAACCATTCACCACCTTCCCTTCCCTTCACCATCGTCCCTACCCTTAACCACCTTCCCTACCCTTCACTACCTTCCCAACCCTTCACCACCTTCCCTACCCTTCACCACCTTCCCTACCCTTCACCACCTTCCCTACCCTTCACCACCTTCCCTACCCTTCACCACCTTCCCTCCCCTTCAGCACCTTCCCTACCCTTCACCACCTTCCCTACCCTTTACCACCTTCCCTACCCTTCACCACCTTCCTTACCCTTCATCATCTTCCCTATCCTCACCACCTTCCCTACCCTTCACCTCCTTCCCTACCCTTCACCACCTTCCTTAACCTTCACCACCTTCCCTACCCTTCACCACTTTCCCTACCCTTCACCACCTTCCCTACCCTTCACCACCTTCCCCACCCTTCACCACCTTCCCTACCCTTCACCGCCTTCCCTACCCTTCACCTTCCCTTCCCTTCACCACCTTCCCTACCCTTCACCACCTTCCCTTCCCTTCACCACCCTCCCTACCCTTCACCACCTTCCCTACCATTAACCGCCTTCCCTACCCTTGACCACCTTCCCTACCCTTCACCACCTTCCCTACCCTTCACCACCTTCCCTACCCTTCACCACCTTCCCTACCCTTCACCACCTTCCCTACCCTTCACCACCTTCCCTACCCTTCATCACCTTCCCTACCCTTCACCACCTTCCCTACCCTTCACCACCTTCCCTAAACTTCACCACCTTCCCTACCCTTCACCACCTTTCCTACTCTTCACCACCTTCCCTACCCTTCACCACCTTCCCTACCCATCACCACCTTCCCTACCCTGCACCACCTTCCCTACCCTTCAACACCTTTCCTACCCTTCACCACCTCCCCTACCCTTCACCACCTTCCCTACCCTTCACCACCTTCCCTACCCTGCACCACCTTCCCTACCGTTCAACACCTTCCCTACCCTTCACCACCTTGCCTACCCTTCAACACCTTCCCTACCCTTCACCACCTTTCCTACCATTCACCACCTTCCCTACCCTTCACCATCTTCCCTACCCTTCACCATCTTCCCTACCTTCACCACCTTCCCTACCCTTCACCACCTTCCCTACCCTTCACCACCTTCCCTACCCTTCACCACCTTCCCTACTCTTCACCACCTTCCCTACCCTTCACCACCTTCCCTACCCTTCACCACCTTCCCTACCCTTCACCACCTTCCCTACCCTTCACCACCCTCCCTACCCTTCACCACCTTCCCTACCATTAACCGCCTTCCCTACCCTTGACCACCTTCCCTACCCTTCATCACCTTCCCTACCCTTCACCATCTTCCCTACCCTTCACCACCTTCCCTACCCTTCACCGCTTTCCCTACCCTTCACCACCTTCCCTACCCTTCACCACCTTCCCTACTCTTCACCACCTTCCCTACCCTTCACCACCTTCCCTACCCTTCACCACCTTCCCTACCCTTCACCACCTTCCCTACCCTTCACCACCCTCCCTACCCTTCACCACCTTCCCTACCATTAACCGACTTCCCTACCCTTGACCACCTTCCCTACCCTTCATCACCTTCCCTACCCTTCACCATCTTCCCTACCCTTCACCACCTTCCCTACCCTTCACCACCTTCCCTACCCTGCACCACCTTCCCTACCGTTCAACACCTTCCCTACCCTTCACCACCTTGCCTACCCTTCAC